>NW_027656570.1:0-80008 GCF_964235325.1 Thermobia domestica
CCCCTATGGAGGTACGTGGGTCAACGTGAAAATTTGAAATGGCAAAGGGGGTCGAGTGATATATCGTTGGAAAGAATGTGAACCCGAGCCATTTTAGATGGAGTCAACATAGGGACTTGAAACTCTCGGTAAAATATTTCTCTTGTCGAGACCTTTCCAACGATATATCACTCGACCCCCTTTGCTATTTAAAATTTTCAATTTGACTCCAGATACCGCTATATGGGGTGTTTAGGGGGACCTTTTATAGCTGAAAATTCAAGCCCCTTAAAATAATGATGGACGTGTTTAGCGTTTTCTCATATTCGCAGTCGTTTCGAAGATATAGGGGGTGGCAAATTTTAAATGCACCATCCTATATATATATATATAATATAAATTTTGCGACATTATTCAGCATAAAAATTGAAGTTGATGCGTAATTTTTTGTCGTTCCTATTTGGCGACAGTGTTGGCAACCGTGTTCCTTGAAGCTCTTGGAAGAAAGATATTTTGTTCTGAAAATTAGCTTCACGAGGCTCCTTCCAACGCAACTATCGTCACATGCCATATACCCTTGGAAAGGCCATTCTGTCACCATTCAAATGCATCATACATGACCTTTAGAAAAAACACAGGATGAGTAATACATTTTTGTTTTGGAAAAATGTACAGAATGGTTACCAACTTGTAGGTGTCACGCCGCTGAGAATCGGATATGTGTAGAAGCTTTTTTGCTTAGAATTACATTAACTATCATCTGCCGATTTCGCCGGTGTAGTTTCTGAACACCCATTGAAAATTAGACTTAATTGTATTAATATTTATTTTATCATTGTCTTCAGAACAAGGAGAAATTTACAATTTAACTTACAAGTGAACGTTTTCCATAACTTATCAGAATACATTTTTCAATGCTCATTTTTTGAAGTACTAAAGGAATCCAGAAAAAAAAAAGAAATTCCAATATGTCTAATTTACAGCATATATATACAGTGAAACTTGTATAAGACGGAACGTCAAGGAACAAAATAATTTTCCGTTGTATGCAAATTCGAAAAGTTAAGTTCTGTAACAATAACTGCTGGTAAAAATAATCTCGTAGTAGTATACCTAGGTTAAAATGGTTGAGGTGAAAGATTAATTAACACAAAAATGTATTTACAACATAAGCTCAATTAACAAAGTGAACTTATTTGAATAAGACAGACGCTTAAAGTACAAACTACAAGTATGTATTATTTTATTATGTATTTCCTCTCACATTCCTCTTTACATTTTCACCGCCTTTTAAGGATTGTTTTCATTTTCTGGGTTTCAGTGTTGGAAATTTGCGTTTGCAACATTTGAAATGAACTTTATATTTTACAAACATTGTCTCTTTTTCTCTCTTCAATAATCGTATTGTGTCCTCCAAAGTAACAATAACATTTGTTTTTGCCGTATTTGTGCACAACACTGGGCACACAAACACGCCACACTGAAACCACATTTTCTGCAGCAGAAACAATGGAAATTTTCAACAACTGGTCTAAATTTCTACCATTTTTTTTTTCAAAAATGATCGAATTCTTGGAAATGCATGTGTAATGACGGAGTAGCAAGCAGTAAGTCTTTAATTTATAAAGAAAGTTTTGACAGTAGAAAAGTGCTTATGTGTGTATCAACAAAAACAGGTAACTTAAATAACAGAAACATTATCTCCATTCTTGTTCACGGCCGAAAGATCTTAACTATTGAAAACAGAAGTTCAGTAGTAACGCCAACGCAGAGACAGACAGACACTACAGTGCCCCTACTTTTCGAGCTGGCAATCAGTTAAGAGAAAAATCTTTACCATATGGCAAATCAGACAGAGTTGCCGGGACTAAAAACTATTCATCTTCGGCAAATTTCCGTTTTATATAAGTTTCGTTTTAAACAGGTTTCCATGTATTTTGTTTCTCTGTGGAAATAATATAGTTTGATTGTAATTTTGTGTTGTGCAATAGGATATCAGGACTGTATATTATAACAGTGATTTGTTTTTCAAATAGCATACTTACTACGTCCCCTATAAAGTTGCTCAAGGGAAGAAGGTTTTGGCAAGAGGGAAACTTTGGGACAGATATTGCAACACAAGAAGGTATTTGCGGCAAAGTGGAGTTTTGCCTTTGAGAAACCGGTGTGCAGCTACAACTTCTACCGAAGTCGATTTAGATGGTGCGTTCATAGTTCTTTCTCATTTATTTACTTTCATGTTCATAAATTCTGTATTATAATTTTATCAGTAAATCACGATGCATAGTGTTTTATGCTATCTTATATTCAGACAAGGGTACAAAACTTCCTAAAAGAGATGCGTGCCGATTTTTTACAACATGGTTACACATATTTATGTATTATGGTCAATCAACAGATTCACAGTTCAAGGGCACTACCTTCATTATAAATCAACAAATTTCCGTGAATTTGTGCAATCAGTATATCTGCTGTTCATCTGTGTGTAAAACTCTATCACTGCTTTCATATATTAACGGGACGTTTTGTAAATACATGTTCCGAACACCTCATATGACAATTGTGTTCAGAAGTATAATACTGTCTGTTTCACATGTTTATTAAAATGTTATTTCTTGTACTTCTGTCCTAGAAATTAATACATATGTATTTACGTATACTGAGTATGTACGTTTCTTTCACACTGAATTATGTAGATGGTGTCCTTTATTTTCAGAGTCCACTGATGAATTTGCCGAGGAAGCTCTCACGTGGTTGAGAAATAATATAGAGCCATGGGAGAAAGTGTGTGATCTGTGGAAACAAACGACATTAAATCGGAGAGCAAATTACATTCAGTCAGAGAAGGATATCAGCTCCTACTTCAAGGAATTTCCTGCTTTAAAACAGCCTCTTGGATACACACTTGTAAGTGTAGTGATATTGCTAAGAAGTTTACATCTTTCTATTATTATTTTGTGAATGTAACCGAAGAAAGAAAATACCTTTATGGGGCGGTGGCTCAGTGGTAGAGCGTTCACCTCCGGTGCTTGGGGTTCCGGGTTCAAACCCTGCTCCCGCCGTGTGGACTTTGTGGTGGACAAACACCGTGCTCATGGGTTTTCTCGGGTTCTCCCACTTTCTTCATTCCACCATTTCATTCATCTCTCATCATCACCGTCTCCTTTAGCCTAACCGGCATAACCGTGAGACGTAAAACTCAAAGATTTCATTTCATTTCATTTTGCCATATTTCTGCTAGGTGCTATGGTGGTCGTGTGATCACGTGACTGCTGTCAAGTACTCATACGAGAAAGTAGAGAACCTTGTGGAGAAATCACTGTTGGTATAGGTGCGGTCCTTGTGTCTTTCTCTATTTCTTATTCCACTTTCGTCTTTGCATTCCTGTATGACGACTCCATAAATGCGAAAGCGCTTGGAAGTTTGTTTTATATTTGCGTGTATTTTATCAGTTCCACTCTAAGTAATTGTTTTTTACATGCCTACTTTGGGATTTCTTTTTCAATCAGACATAGTATTTTCTGAAAATGAATGCCATTGATGTTCATAACTTGATTAAAAACGCTCTGTTGAAACAAAGATTATTTAATGAACTTCAAAGAAAACTATACTACCAAACTTTTGTATAAAGAGAAGAAAGCATAGAACATTATATCATCAAACAGCGTTAGGTATATGTGACAACAATTTCTTTTACTTTTCAGATAGACATTGATTTTGGCCAGTTATATCCTGGGAAAGATATAACATTTTTTTCAACGTGGAATGCAGACTTAAAGAAGATTCAGCATATACTTACCACGACCAAACAAACAACAAATGACGGAGCCACATTAGTAGAACTTTTGCTGCAGGAGAACATCAGTGAAGGTAATTATTTTTCTTATTAAAAGAAAATATTGCACTCAGATCTACTATAACTTGAACTTCCGTATGCGAAAGGTGTATGCCACAAAAACAACGGTTTTAAACAAGAAATTGATGTGTCTCAATATTTATGTAACAACAGTTTAACAGTCTGTCCCAGAACAGCTGTAAATATATCTTAAACTCGTTAGATTATTAATAAAACTTGCAATTTTATTAAAACTCTGACTTAAGACCGTGAACTACCAAAGCAAAATCGTGTATAATAATACCGTATTTCAGATTGCGGAAATCTCACTTTTATTATAAAGGTGGGTTGAAAATTTTTGCTTGTTGTTTAATATATCGGGTTATAGTGAACATAATTTGAAGAAGAAGAAAACAAGAGCATATTGACATCTAGGGTTCAGTTCTGAAACATTACTTGTTTACATAGTCACCTTTCACTTCCACGCACTTCTCCAACTGCGCATCATACCTTCAATGGCGTCGCGGTAGAATGCTTTGCCTATAGAGCAACACCACAATCGTATCGCACGGTGGACATTGTTCTCTGATAAATAGTGGGTTAAGTGTACATTCAGTTTAGGAAAGATGCAAAAGTCACTAAGTTTAAGATCAGGGCTGTATGGAGTGTAGTGTATCCAAGCTTTAATATTGTGTCGGTGGTCAACTTTCCGGTGAAGAAAGGCTCCATTCTCAGGTCTGACGCGCGTCAGTCGAACTTTCAACTTCTTTAGTGTTTTAGTGTTCGATGTACCGCTCGTATACCTTTGGGAAGAAACTCTGTGGACAACGCCATTCACAAGTCAGTATTACTTCTTCCTCACCCTGATCTTGCATAGAGCGTCTTTTACATCTATCCTAAACTGAAGGAACACTTTAAGGAAACGTACTATTTATCAGATGAGGATCTCCAGCGCTGTGATCGTGATGTCGCTTCAAAGGCTAGGAACTCTACCGTGACGACGCTACGGGAGAATTTGCGCCATTGGTGGAAGTGCATGGAAGTAAGTTATGACTGTGGAGAAATGGTGTACACATTGTTTATTATTTCATTAAGTATTGTTCACTATAATTATCAAAACGCAACACTGTTCAGCCTACTCCCGTAAGCAAAGAAAAGATCAATTACAGCTGCTCCGGCAATTTTCCCTTGTCTCCTTTTAGTCGTAAGTCCGAGCAGAATAAATCAAAATCTAGAAGAAAAATAAATGATAATTGTAAATCGACAACATATCGAGCACTTAAAAAAGCTCTGTTATTCTTTTGTTTCATTATTGAGCTCAGATCACGAGAAATATTTCAACTGCTGTGTAGTAATTGAACATTTTTCGTTTAATCTCCCAAAGAGTCTGAAATACTGACTTCAGTGACCAGTTTACATCCCTGAAATCAGTATTTACTTGAATAACAGTATATGAAGAAGATAGATTCAGTAGAGTTAATAAGCAGATATGAAATCCCTTTTGTAGCAGTGAATGAAACTAATGTTTAGAATTTGTGACGAAAGAGCTTTTCCGCAGCCTATAGTCTTTAACTTGTTGTTAATTGTCTATTTTGATTCATTAAGCTGTTCAATTTCTCTCTTTTTATCTGTATCTGTTGCAACTTCCCAAAGAGAAATACATACGTTGACTTTAACCTTTGGTTCTTGAAATAATATACTTCATGTACAGCTTTTATACACGTACTTATAGGCGATAGATAAGTATCGTATTAAGATTAGTTTTCACCATTATTTGGACCCAATATTTGCATATAAGAAACATCGCATTATCCCTTTGCCGAATCTGGGTGTAGTTACAAAAGATGATACTTTTTGTGTGTTTTTTTCAGACTGCTGTCCATTGCTTACAAAATGTAATTTCCTTTTTTCTTTGATTATTGAATTAAAGTAATATACCGTATTCATTGCGTGTCACAGAGCAAACCTCTGCAGGTATGAGAATGAATGCAGTAAGAAAGTTAGCACTTACATTCAAATAAATTAGTATAAGGTGGTCCAAAAGTGGGCGTACCCCCTTTAGTTTCAACAGTATAGTGTTAGTTATGTTAGAATGTCTGTACACAGCTACCTTGAAGTCGTAAGAGTCATAAACAAAGGTATGATCACCATCCATGTCATAACACAACTGAATTCTGCACAAAATTCTGGCAGATGTTTTGCGGAGATAATCCGGAGTCAATGAGGGTGAAGGCGTGTTCCACAGCTGCTCGTAATTCCTGCGTTGTGTGATATCGAGTGTTGCTTCATGAAAGCCCTGGGAGCATTGTCTGATATCGTCAGATCGGGACTTCTTGGAGGCCTGGCAAAGAGCTGGATGCACAACCTCTTCCAATCAAGCGGCCAGGAAACGTCTGATTCAGGAACTGATCTGATAACTGTTACCAAGCAGAAAACAAATGGATAGCAATGTTGCCAGACAATGCAAAGGAATGTTACCAGACAATGCCAAGCAGTGTTACCAAACAAATGTAGGTAAAACCAAAAACCGTCAGAAAACACCAATTAGAGGTACGCCCACTTCCGGACCTCGCTGTATAAGCGTAAATTAATTACCTACAAATGTTCTTGATATTTCATTCTTTTCCAGATGCCAGAACAGTCGTAATATTAATACTTCTTGGAAGATATTTCCCATCTGTGACCACGTGTATCAAAAGGAAAGACGGAGGTGGATTATGGAAACCTTCCAAATACGAGGCACAGCAAGGATTCCTTTTTCATGTCAGAGTATGTACCATTATGTAATATAATGTATTAATATCTACACTTGATTACAACGAAATATGTCTTTAACATTTAATTAGTGATTGGAGAATGGAGAACATTGCACGAAACCTTATCGAACAAACAAACAAACAAAAAAAATCAGCTTTTCTGGAAAAACTGCTATGCTCGAACAAAAATATTGTGTAAGCAAACACCATTTTCATCAAACCACGATCCACTCTGACTCACCACGTGTCACCATGATCTACTGATCTACTTCGACCTACTGACCGAATATGTCGAGAGTGGATCAAAGTGGAATGTGTTATATTGAGGACTACAATGAGTCAGTTGTTATTGTTGGGTTAGGGTAGTCATACGTAACAGTGGAACATGTAAATGTAACTCAAGATCCACTAAAGTATACTCAAAATTATCCCCACGTGATCCATAGCCACTGACCCGCTCCATCTTTGATGTGCATTCAATTGATATGATTACCATACCATATCAAGAGGATCATATTGGTGGTACATGGAAACAAAAAAAAGTTTGTTTAAGAAAAGGCCCCCTCGGGAAAGCACGCCCTTGGTGGAGTGAGTTATCAACCATATTTTGCAATATACATGACTCTTCTTCATGCAATTAGTAAAGCATATATCGGTGTATGTGACACGATTTGTATCTTACGAAGATATCGTGAACCTAAGTTGTGTAGATAGAAAGGAATATGCGTAAAATAGGAAAACACAATATTCATTAGTAGCCCCACGTGACGTAGTCGCTAACGCCCTCGCCTTTGGTGCGAGCGGTTCTGGGTTCGATTCCCGGTGGGATCACTCGATCAAAGAAATGTAACAGCTTTTTCAGGCCAATCATCCTGAGTGTTTTTCCTGGGTTGAGTGAGTTGTTTTGTTTTTTAATCGCGTCGGATAATATAAACACAGTGAACGATGCTAAAAATGCCGGGATGGTACCTAACACACAGGTCCCAGACCGCTTCCTTCCCCATCCATTCCTTTCTTGCTTCCCCTCTCTCGGATTGTGTGCTCTCCGAGGGACGACATCCCTCAAACGTGACGAACTTAAGGCCGACCTAAAAGTTACTCCTTCGTTGCTAGTACACTTATCTCCTTTGTTGGGCGACTGCGTTCGATTTCCCGGGGGGAAAGGGGAGGGGATTTTAGGATGTTATTCGTATTTTCGGTTCCACTGTAGGTTTATGCCTTATGAAGTTCCAGTGATGAAACCCTATATTCCAATAACAATAGTAAACGTAAAAATGCTGTAAAACTTTCGGTGAATGCTATGTAAACTTTCTAAAACATAAGTAGAGGTTAAATATGTTTATGGTCATGGATAAAATGTTTACTTGGCTCAAAACAGCTTTTTCCCAGTGTCTTTAAAAATGTTCTTCATTCAACCCTTCAAATATTGGAACTATGATAGCACTCCTTTCTTCATTTTATGGCATAAATAAGTAAGAAGTGTTTATACTCGAGGTAATGATATGTGTGTAATATCAATCTTATAAAAAATACTAAGCAGCACGTAGGGGAACTGCACCAACCTTTTCACGATCATTATTTTAAAAACTAATTCATTGATATTGTAGCATCCTTGCTTTTCAAATTTCCGCAAAGGTTTTTCTTTCTTCTTCCTGGAGATTTGTAACGTCAAGAATTGCGGTCATTGAGGTACAGGATATAAATTTATTTTATCTTTAAAATATCCGTGCTTACTTTATGTCTGGATGTGATCCCAAGTTTGCCAAATTTAATTGAAATATTTATTACTGTAAATGTAAACCATTAAGTGTAAGCTTAGGACAATTTTATTTATGTCGCAGTTATCTATTCACGTAACTACTGTCAAGTTTATAAGTGCAATAATTCAGATTGTTTTCTTTGTGATTATTCTCAAACCTTATACTAAAGGGTAGATTCCTCTAAGGAACTTTACTTAATTTTCCCAGAACTTTTCTTAATTGCATCGGATAATACAAACACAATGAACGGTATTAAAAATGTACAACTCAAGGGGTATAATAATACATTCGAGATACTGTCATATTAACCTATATTAGTTTTCAAGACATTTCATATCGCGCAAAAGTGATTCGCGTCAATTATGACCTCATTACATTACATTTCTAGTATAGAAGAATGCCTGAAAACAGTTGGTAGCAGTTTAATTGGATTGCTATATATATTATTGGTGCACCTCGTGTTTAAAATACAAGCTCATTTTAATTATACGTGTATTTGTAGTTTTTGGAATTTGATAACGTGTTAATAGGTGTGTAACGTGATAATAATTCTGTGTACATGACTTACAGGAAGCGTCCGATCTTCAAACAGAGTTAGAAAGGCATCATCTAAAGATGCAGCGCTTTGGTGCATCCCATCTAAAGGTGCAGCCCATGCCCGTCGTTGTCGCTTCAAAAATTGATGAACCTCAAGCCTTCTACGTGAGTATTGAGGATAATCTCTACAGAGTTGAAACTCCACTGAAAGCAATCGATAGCACATTCAAGACGTTTCAAGTACTGGATGCAGAATATCCGAAGGAATCGGAACAGGTGTGGACATTTGTGCAGAAACATATGTACAAAATTGAAAATGACTGCGACAAGAATTTTCCTTCAGTGAACACGCTTATCTCTGAAATATCAAAGATCTAGTACCGTGTAATGGCGGGAAAGGTTGTTTTCCGTTAATCATTTAGTTTGTAAAATAGTTTTTTCATGTATATACGTTCTTTTTAGTTTGTAAGAAGATGCCTAAGTGTTTTGTTTGTCATAGTGACTTAAGAACGAGTCAGTCTCTGTTACTTCATTTAAAATTTTGTCACAAATTAGGTGCCATGAGCCCCTTTCGTTGTGGGGAATCATTGTGTGGACGCGAATTTGATAACGCCAATTCATTCCGCAAACACTTGCTGAAACACGAAAGAACAAGTACGGGTGGTGATGGGAACCAGCCTTTTCGTGGATACCAAAATGAGGTGTGTCACATCAATGTTGAGAGACAGTTGTCTGATAATGGTGATATACCAATTGAAACTTCTGTGGAAAGCCTTTCTCTTGAGGATTACCGTGAGGCTGTAAAGGAGGAAGCCCTTCTTTTTATTACTAAACTGTATAGTCAATGTAACTTATCCAGAACTCATATACAAAACCTTTGCGACTGGGTACACGGGTTTATGGGCGGTAGTGTGATGCAACTGCTAAGAGAAAAAATTTTACAAACGCTTCGAGGAAATCATGTTGATGATAATACAGTAACTGAAGTAATGAACATGTTTAGTATAATGTCCAGTCCATTTTATAGCTTGGAAACCGAATATAGGCGATTTGGCATGTTAGAGACAATGGGCAGTTTGATAAAACCAATTGATTATGTTATTGGACAGAAATTATCTTCAAAGAGAAAGAAAGGCGAAGTTTCGGTGGAAACATTACAAGTGCTTGGAAAGTTTGTGCCTATGCGAAAAATGCTTAAACGATTTTTGGAGTTACCGAATGTTCTGTCAACGTTACTCCACTTCAAGAACAGTGCAGATCAAGAGACTGAAGTACTTTTCAGTAGTGTGCAAGGACTGCATTGGAGAAACGAGGTAACGGTTTCTGATGATCGTTTGATATTACCTTTATTTCTTTACTTTGACGATTATGAAATTAACAATCCTTTAAGTGGGCATGCTGGTACAAAAAAGATAGGGGTAGTTTATTATACAATTGCATGTATTCCACAGGAGTTTTTCGCGAAACTAGAGAACATATTTCTCGCCTTACTCTTTCATTCAAATGATAGAAAAACTTTCGGTAATAAAGCAACCTTTTCAATTCTTATTGAAGAGTTGCGTTTCCTAGAATGTGAAGGTATATGTGTAATGTATAATGGTTCAGAAGTACAGATTTATTTTAAGTTGTGTGCTATTACAGGTGACAATCTTGGATTGAATTCCGTTCTTGGCTTTACAGTCATTTTCTGCTAAGTACCCTTGCAGGTTTTGCCTTACATCAAAAACAGATTTACAGGCGCAGTCAAGAGAAAACATCCGGAATTTGCGGGACGTTGAGGATTATGAACTACATGTAATTCTCGGAGATGCTTCACAGACAGGAGTAAAAGGGAATAGCACTTGGAACATGTTGCCGAGTTTTCATGTTACCAAAAATTACAGTGTGGACGTGATGCATGATCTTTTGGAAGGGGTGGGGAACTATGATATGATGCATATTTTGAAGTACTACATCAACGAAACACGTCTTTTCACAATGGATATTTTAAACAGTAGGATTTCGGCCTTTGCAAGCATGTCAGATGATGTAAATAAGCCGGCACCTTTATCTTCTGAAAATCTTGAAAAGAATAAATTAAACTTGTCTGCTGCTGAAATGTTATTTCTCATAAGGTACTTTGGTTTGATAGTGGGTGACTTAATCCCCGAAGAAAATATCGTTTGGAAATTTTATATTCTGCTAAGAGAAATAACAGTCATATTAACATCAAAAGTTATTCACGTAAACACTTCTGAATTACTTTGTACATTAATTGAAGAACATCATGAGATATACAAATCTTTTTTTCAGGATACATTAAAACCTAAGCATCATCATATGGTTCACTATCCACGTTTAATGCGACATATAGGACCACTTGTTTTCACATGGTGTATGAGGTATGAATCCAAACACCAACCGTCCAAGATTGCTGCCCGTATTGCTTATTGTCGAAAGAATGTTCTAGAAACTATAGGTTTGAAACACCAATTGCAGATACGTTACAAGTTCTTTCAGAAAAACGGTTTTCATATTCAACAAGAAATTGGACCTGGAGCAAAGATATACCTTTCACAAGATCAGAATTTTCCATTGTTTTCAATGTGTTTACCTCCTTCGTTGTTGAAACTTTGTCGGTCAGTAGCTTGGTGCATATACAACGGATTTGTGTTCAAGTGTTGCATGGTAGTGTTCGAAATTCATGAAGATGGTTTAAACTTTTATAATATAAAAAAAAAATTGTTAGACGAAGAGTCGCACATTTTCCTTCTATGTAAGAAAATGAAAACAGTTGGCTATGACGGTCACTACTGTTCATATCATTTGTCTTTCACGCAAGAGTGGATCTGTATACCAGTAAATTTGAATTTTGCAGGGCCTCCTACGTATTATAAGATAATCGATAATGACAACATATATGTTTCTGTTTCGGTATGATTTTGTGTTGCATGTGGGGCAGTGTTTTCTAACATAATCGTAATAGGGCTCGAGCATAAGAAAATGTTTCCTAATCCATGTGATTTTCAGTCAAAAAATATTATATCCACTAGCAAAGCATTTGCAATGAAGCATACATTCCTGTACAACTAGATGTTTTGCCTGCATGATCCTATGGCCACCGAAGTAGAAACTAAACTTTTAAAAAACATGGTTGGCTCTATGTAAATTTTATACAGATTTTTTGTTCGGAAATGAAAAAGGTTACATATCGAGTGTAAGGAAAAGATCGCACAGCTTGGACAGAATCTGACTCTACAGCTGAAATGAAACGAAAATGTCTTACGATATTTTGTCCTCCGAGGTTCCCTTTTGAAGTGACAGACGGGTAAAATTTGGACTATGAGGTAACACCTTGCGGTACTATGTAGAAACACGTGATATCGGCTTTGGAGTTTAGTTTAAACTTCTTCGTTATCTAAGGTTTTCTAAATCAGTTTTTTTTATTTTATTTTAACAACAAAATGGCTAGATTTGAAACGGCATGTTTTGTCATGATCTGGGCACAGAAAGCTTCCGTTTGTACGACATTTATTCAATTTGACATTTTAAATGTACGTTTTCATCTCTTCACATTTTCCCGCCACATTTCAGACCTTTTGCTGCATCCGATATTCCACTCTTTTATTTAAAAAAAAAAAGAAGAAAAAGAAAAATGACAAAGAGCTTTGAAGTTAGGTACCTTCGTTTGAAGTACGGCACTTTCCTCTACTCCACTATAAACACCATTCCAAAGTCGCTGCTATCAAGTCTTGTTACCGACAACCCGTGCGATATTGCCATATCGACCCACCGGTCTCTCCCTTCCAAAAGGGGGCATTAAAGGACAACTATATAAAGACATTTTCGTATCGTTTTAGCTGTAGAATCAAGTCTGTCTGCCTGTACTACCTTTTCCTTACACCCGATATATATAAAACCGCTTTGGAAAAGGAATCCGTGTACCCAGTCGCAAAAGTTTGTATGGGTTCTGGTTCCTTTATAAGAATGTAACTTGGATTTGCTAATGAAAAGGATTTAGTGTTACCGAAATGGGTTTAAAACAAAAGTTAAACAATATTGCGTGAAAGGAAGGTAAATCGTTGTCTGCCATCTTTAATTCTAAGTTTTTTTTTTTTTTTTTAATTGGGAAGGATGTCATGTGACACTAAGTTTAAACTACTAAAAAGATATTTATGAAAGCAGTTTTTAATGGGTTGCTGCAATTCTAATCTAAATGTGTCAAAGTCAAGAACCGTATCTTGGGAAGGTGTCCGTCTTAAGAAAAAACATATGATGCCATTAAATTCCGATTAATATTATATGGTAGTATGATGTGTCGTACGTCGAAAAGAATAGCTTTTATTGATTACAAATACATTGCTAGTGGTCATAATATTTCTTCATTCAAAATCTCACTGAATTACATAAACCATTTACTATAACCTTTACTGAGTTTAAACTATACTTTGTTCTAATTTTAGAGTTGAAAATATGCTATTGGACGTAAGATTGAATCCAGGACGTCAGCCTGACGATTCCTGTTCTGATCCTTGGTGCACTAACAAAATTTTTACTCCTTAAAATGTAGATACTTGCAGGAGCTGCCCCAATTTCTTTGTTATACATTTTGTCTCCTCATTTTATTTTAAACTTATAAAAATAAGGAAAGGTTCTAGGAGAAATCGAATACTATTAAGGAATAAAAACCACAGGCGTGACGTCGCGAAAATCAAATGCCATTAACTTTAAAAAGAGATAGGTACGGAAACATGTAGCGAACCTATGATTTTATATTTATATTATGTGTTACGAAACGTTACGCTAACGATGGTTCTAATTATTGTCCCTTGTATTTAAGTATTTTATTTGTCCTTGTGCCTTTTTTTACAAGTCTTATTACTGCTTAGCAAATACTTTCGTATTATTGTTAGATGCAAATAATGCATATTGTACCAAGAAAATAATTTCTGAAAATGTAAAATAATAATAATTACTTCTAACGGAAATATTCGTCGTGAAATTGTGTCGTTTGTAATCCAGTCTCTGTGGGCATCTAATGTAAATTTTTGTTTGCGTTTATCATGTTAAATAATGTCATGTGTATGATGGAGTACCCAGTTTCCGCAGTGTCTGTACAGTAAAATTCCGGCAGATGGCTCCTCGTGCATCACTTGGTGGTCAATGCTTAAGCGACTTTGTGCTAGAAGATCACGTTTAATTTTTGCTTATATTTCCACTCGTGTGTTTCGTGATGGCAGTTTCGTTTGAGTGTTGTATACTGTTAAATCCTCGGCCCTTGAAGTTGATTTCCATTCTGAAGAAGAAGAAAATGTTACACGGTGCAGAGTTGGGTAAATCCGATGGAAAGTTAGTAGTATAATTTTTTTCACAGTCTTTACAGCAAGTCTCTACACAGCCTTTACAGTAATCCTCCCATGTTCTCTTCGTGGTACAAAATCCTATGCCGATTGACGGGTATCGTGAACAGACATTATTTTCAACCGATGTTCTGACGTTTGACCATGGCCTAAAGCATCTTTTCCAAATGTTGACTTCAACATTTCATGTGTTTCTGAAGCAGATTTTCTAGCTTTACCTAGTTTCATAAATTTCGTCACCTTCAATTTCGCTGTTACTCAGCGCATAACTGGGGGAAGATACGCTTAAAAACTAAATGCAACTTCCTAGGACAAAGCCGCTTAGGGCACTGACTCACAAAGGATGTACGAGGAATTGCTTGGTGGTGTTTAATCATTCTAGCTTAAACTTCACGAGCTGCAAAACTATTCTGAAAACTTTTCAGTACTCCGTTATATACGGTACACTTTAGAAAGAAAGAAAAAAAATTGAGAGATTAAATGACATTAGAAATACGCACTACCAACTCCAAAAAGCTTTTTCAAAAATAAGTAATAATAAAATGATAAGGAAAATTCAGTTGACATAGCGAAACACTAATTCAGTTCAATCTTCTAAGCTTTATTTTATGCATGTTTCCGTATTATTTATCAAACGTAGGAAGAAACACATTTATTATGATGTAGGTATTGACACTAAAGAACTACATGGTAGTTACAAAATTTTCCATTTAAAAAAAGCAGTCTTGTAACATGTTTTGTATTTTTTTTCATATTATTTACATTTTTAATGGAAACGGTTACCAAGTTTCAAAAGAATTGTGTATATTTGTTAAGTTGTACTCATTTTTTTTTATTCTTGGTTTTCTGTCTAAGATAAAACTTAGCAGTTTTGGTTGAAAAATGATTTATTGTATCACTATTAGGAATGTGGAAAATAAATTAAAAATAAGTGCAATATGATCTTACAACAATAAAGCATTAGTGTTAAATTCATTAATAATACAACGAATCAGCCATAAATCGTAATATAATATATTCATTATCAGTAAAATAGTAAGTCTGCTTCTAATGGAATAATACATATATATATTTGTTTTCTTCTGATTCCTGTTCTGTGTGAATCAGTTTTAGCACAAATACTTGCCACTAAATTTTCAAGTTTGAATTTAGAATGTGAAATGAATCAGCATTTAATTTCATTTGATATTCATTTACATGCTCCTTAATAGAATCAATATATTTCTTGCTTGTATGCATACCGAAGTCGTAAGGAAATGAACTTTAGAACACTAACTCCTCTACTATGATTGACAAAGTTGATGTACCATATTCCGCTCAAGGGAGTAAAACTTTCAAATTTGAATATTTCATAATTTTGTGTTGAAACGTAACGGATATGGTGGAGGCGGATTGTCTTGCCAAGAACGTTTTTCTTTGTAGTTTTAAGGACTTTACGAGGACCAGGGTGTTCAAAGTTCATTTTCCTGCGAATTCGAGTTCTGAATCACCGTGTATATATGTGTATTGTATTAAGTGAATCTTGATTCTTCAAAACTTCTAGTTTATGTAATTGGGGTAATTCTTAGTATCCAAATTAGAATTATATTTTGTCTAACAGTCTGGTTGTACACCTGACAGCATCTTCAGATAGAGAAAAATAGGATGGGAAAAGAATGGATTACAAAATTGAATACTTCGAGTTCTTCTCAATTTCCTTACCCACTATTTGCCATCTTATTTCCTCTCTCTGAAGATGGTGTCAGATGTACACTGAAACTGTAAGATGAAAAATAATTCTAATTTGGACACATCATCAATATGTGTCTTCCGTGTTCAGTTACTTGGAATAACTGTTATTTAGTAACATCCACATTTTATAAAATACGTGTAAAAATATTAAGAAAGAAATGTAAATCAAAAGTATGTTAATATAATAATATATGTCTGGTTTACTATTTTTTTAAACCGTATATTTTCATTGCATTGATTAAAAGATTTATATACTTTCATAACTGCATTATTGTAAAGTTCCTTTTTTGGTATTACTGTGCTGCATTTCTAATTTTTCTGTAGTGTATACTTGATTAAAGGAAAATAAAAGTAGTTGTTATAAATGCTGTGTAATTTCTAATCTACATTGCATACCACCTCAGTTCCATTCTTATAGAAACAACACTGCATGGTTACGATAGCTATAAACACACCACCTTGATTCTGCTTCATATCAAACTTCACAGAAGATAAGACAAAAGTATTATTCGAAACATTTCCATTAACGATTTAAAGAAGTATTGAAATGGTTACTGGAACTGTTTCTAATAATACCTCTGTCTTATCTTCTGTGAAGTTTAATATGAAGCAGAATCAAGGTGGTGTGTTTATGCGTGTTGTTTCTATAACAATTCCGAAATTGTTCCACACACTATGCTAGATTGTTATCTCAACAATCTCGCATGGTAACAGCAAACATACTTTATCTTCAATATTACAATACGGCATGGCTACCATAGCAATATAATATGGTTATAGTACCTATGCAGGTTGTTCCATTTACCATCTTACATGGCTGCTTCAACAAGACGTTCTTGTTTACATAGCCATACCGTATTGTAGATATAGTCATATAATATTGCAACTACAGCAATATAGTATGGTTACATCAAGTATAAAATTTGGTGCACCTACCCTGCTATATGGTTGTCTCAATACGACAGTATTGTTAAAATAGCCATACGGTATTGTAGGTACTGTAATTTAGTCTTGCAAATACAACAATATATAATGGTTACAATGACTATACGGTATGGTTGTCCACCTGTTGTCCAACCATCTAGTATTTTTGCAATACCTATACGGTATAGTATTCGAACGAATATGGTATTGTAGGCAGAGCTATAAAGGTATAGTTGGGATGTAGCTGTATTGTAATCTGCATGGTAATATTGACTATTAACTCCGATTATAGTTAAATTTGCAATACAGAAATATGGTACTATTGCACATATGTATGGTAACAATAACCCGGATTTAATAGCCATACCTGTATGCTATTACTGGCCATAAGCATAGCTGTCCCTATATAAGCAATACTATTCTGGTATTATTAACCATTTAATGGTTATGCCAACTATACCATTTTTTAGGGTGCCCGCTGTTTTATTTTTTTTATATATAGAAGCTACATTGTCGCTTATTGTGGTAATCGATTGTTGCGCTCCAGAGAGAGTGAATTTAACACCTATGTGCTTAAATACACAAATATGATAAGTCAGAAGTAAAAGATATAATTATATATTTTTGAGAGGTATAAGATTTCAAGTCTGACTTAGAATATTATTATTTGACAATAAAAAAATATTTTTATATATTCTTGCAAGGTAGACTATTTCAAGTCTGACTTAGAATATTAGTATCTGAATATTTATATCGGAGGATAAGCTAAGTGCACATAGCATTCTTTACCTCTTACACAAACTGTGACTTGGATTAGTTTACAACTGGCTATTTCCGAAACTAGCTGCTTTTGGATCTAGATCAATTTACCACTGGAAGCATCGTGCTAATGTAAGTAAGAAAAAGATGATAACTCAATTTCGACCAAAAAGTGACTTGGCACAGTCTACTTCTCAGGTCCAGAATAATACTTTACAGCAGCGTTTCCCAACCGGTGTGCCGCCGCACACTGGTGTGCCGTGAATTGGCCTCTGGTGTGCCGCGAGTAAATCGAAACAAAATTATTGGTTCTATAGGAATTAAATTGCAGGACATAGGGGAAAATTGTATTTCACATTACTATGAACCTCTAATATGAATCTACAATTATAAGTTTCATACCGCGTTACTTTTCTGTACATTTTTAATATTAAAAAATATATTTGTTATCATTATTATGACGTTATGACCATTATTGCTCCTTTATTGTTGCAGACTATTTCGTAACTTCATAATATTAAAATATTCAATCCTTTCGACAATACAAACATGTATACGAATTACTTACATTTGTGTTTTAAAAGTAAAAGAGATTTGTTTGTTCGTTCGTTATTTAGTGATCTTCCTTGTTAGTGAAAATTTGGATGCAGTTTTCGAAAAAGAAAGCGTATTTTTAAAAACCTAAGTCCAATATTTCATTGCAATTGTTTTCTATTTTAAATTAGAATGAAAAATAAGCATAATAATTTACCATGGTGGAAAATCAGTGATCGAGCTTTCTTCTCTGTAAGGATATCAGTAATCACAGTAAAAGATACCATGGTATTTTATATTTTATATTTAAATATAATAAAATCTATGAGTGTGCCGCGAGAATTCAAGTTACACCCATAGTGTGCCGCAAGTTGAAAAAGGTTGGGAAACGCTGCTTTACAGCATTGCCCATGGTAATGTTGTGAACACATATCGTCGGTAAAGGCACGTAGGAGCGTAACTCGAAAAATTGTGAATTTGAGTTATAAGCACTATGCATGTTTATGTAACCTGCTGTTTCAACGATAAAACTTTCAGAGCTGAATTCCTTATATGAATGGAGATGGGCTGTTTGCACAAGGTGTATCTCGAAATTTAGCGTCTACATACATCTACGAAGAGGAGTAAATAACATGGAGATTTTCGCCCGTTGATTAGTTCCTTTGTGATATTTTATTTGTGAGTGAGTAAATGTGATTTCCTTCAACTTTTTCTTTAGAAAAAAAGCGGCGGAAGGGCGTGACTGATTGAGGCACATTTTCCCGCCAAAAGTACAACGTGGTCAACCTTCAATACTATCTTCACAAACACGAAGGTCGAAGCATTTTTGGTGCAAACCTTTCGCAACACTGTGTTGAAACTGAAATGAGTATAACGTTATACGAAGAATTTCAAATCACTTTTCTGTGAATATATATATATATATATATATATATATATATATATATATATATATATATATATATATATATATATATATATATATATATATATATATATTCAGATACGCCTGTATGTGCTTGTACCAACGATATATTCTCCAAACTCCTGACTTAAAATTTTCCACAACTCTTGTTAGTTTACTTGTTTTGCGTTAAACAACAGTTCTTCTTTGGCTGTAAACCAAATAAATTATTTATACATCCCAAATTCGTCCAGATAATGACGAAACGAAACAGAACCTCACTAATCAATTTGAAAAGTATTAGTATTCAATTTCTTTCTGTATTTAGAACTGTTCGAATCATCTTAAAAGTATTACTTAAAGTACGATAAAAAGTACATGTTTCAATACAAAAATTAATAAATTCTGTGAAATACTACTCTCTCTATAATAAAAATAACACAAGTTAGTCACTAGGGATTGGTACGAGCAAGTTTTCTTTGAAACTCAACCCGACTCGAAACAGACATCTTTGAGATCGACTCGAGAACTCTGCTCGAAAAATTTCTTCCAACTCGACTGGAATTTGACTCGAACCAAAACGAGCCGAATGCTGTGTCTAGTTTCAATATTTTCTTCAAGTATCCTACATAGACAATATAATTATTATCAATGTTACTTACTACTACTACAACTTTTAATATTATTATTATTATTATTATTAACAACAACAACAATAACAACACCATCGTGTATAAACATGAATGATAGGCAGTTTGTATCTGAATACTAAAAACTAGTTGACTGCTGACCTTGGTAGTCGTGAAGTCTAGGAGGCAAGGGCATCTTTGACGAGGTTCTGGGTTTCAGTTCCGGAAAAGCAAGTAACCGGGCTCGAACCAAACATCATTAAAAGTTAGAGGTCGCCGGCCAAACATGTTCAAACCTGCTCTGCTCGGGTTTAAGGCTCTCAACGGCTCGGTTCAAAGCTCATTCAGTCTCGAGCCGAAACAAACCGAGCTGATGGCTCACCACAACCGAACCGGCTCGGGCCGATGGCTCACCTGAGCCGAATCGGTGCCTCATCTCAACCGAGCCGGCTCGAGCTGCTCGCTTAGTGGAACCGAACTGAGCCAGTTAATATCACAACCTGGGTTGGGCTTCTGCTTCGGCTCAAAAGTTAGGTCGTGCAGGTATCAGCCTTGGTAGTAAGAACTACAGTATATACCGGTATTTACCGTACATCGGTGCTCACAACATTTGAGGCTGTCTCGTTATAAAAATCAATTGTCGTTTTGTTAATCGAAACGAGACGAGATGCGAACAGTGTCCTATCTCGTGAGTAGTGCTCTCAACGGGTCGGGTCGGGTCGGGTTGAAGACCAACCCGACCCGACCCGTGACCCGAATTGACTGACCCGACCCGATGACCCGACCCGACCCGACTGACCCGAACCGTGATCCGATCTGATTGACCTGACCCGATAACCCGACCCGAGCTGACCCGGTTGACCCGACCCGACAACCCGACCCGAATAACCCGACCCGACAACCCGACCCGAGCTGACCCGATTGACCCGACCCGACAACCCGACCCGAATAACCCGACCCGACAACCCGACCCGAGCTGATCCGATTGACCCGAACCGACAACCCGACCCGAATAACCCGACCCGACAACCCGACCCGATCTGACCCGACTGACCCGACCCGAGTAGCCTGACCCGACAACCCGACCCGACTGACCCGACCCGACAACCCGACCCGAGTTGACCCGATCCGAGTCGGGTCGGGTCGGGTCACGGGTCGGGTCGGGTCAACCCGACCCGTTTGAGAGCACTATGGTCACGACACTGGGTGAACGCCAAAATGCACTCACATTGGGAAACTAGTTTTAAAAGCATAATTTTAGAAAATAAAGCATACAGCATAATTTAAAATATATAGCACAATTCTTGGAAAATTCTCTTTAACTGAAAGTTTAACATACTGTGTTAATATTTTTTAAAGCCAATATTTACAATGCAAAATCATTGAGAACATAACAATGCAACAATGAAAAGCTTATTTTCATTTCTGTAAATTTATCGGTAAAATCCTTTGATGTGGAGAAAAGAAAAAAGTAAAAGAAGATTTTTTCTGCCAACAATGAATAGTATGCAAGAACTCCATACTATATTGTTACAGTGACGACGCCAGCTTTAAGTTCTTAGGGGGGCAAAGGAGGGGCAGATACATTTTCGGGGGGGGGGCTATTTGCCATACCAAAAATGACATAGGCTATATGATTATAAATTAAACTTATTTCAAATAAAATTTGTAACTAACAAATAAGTAACGTCTGCACATGAAATATTTTTCAATGAAACTTTTGAAGCCTAAACATAAATTGAATTACTTTCGCGTAAGCTACAAGTAACACATTCGTCTATATGCTACGTCTCTCTCTCTCTCTCTCTCTCTCTATATATATATATATATATATATATATATATATATATATATAGCCAGAGAGAGAATTTACGAGGAGCTGCTGAAAATGTCGTAGTCCAATCCAGAAGGAGTGTAGGTACTAGGTAGAAAAATGAAACCGTAGTTTAGAAAAACATATCTATGTATGTACAAATATAAATTTTCATATTAATAATGAAATTATTATTGTTTCTCAGGCCTCTGAAGTGATTATGTGTGCCCAAACAGATAATTTCACGAACATCCAGATCCTTACTGTTATAACATTTTTGTTCCAGCAAGGAAAGTCACCGAAGTAAATTAATGAGGAAATCAGTGAAACACCACGGGACTCTCCTCCGTTATATATGGTGGTGAAGAAGTAAGTGGCTTAGTATAAACGTAGCAATTTCTCAACAAATTATTCTTTACATCCAGGATGATTAAAAGCAATGACTCTTCCTGGAACCATGGATGCAATTTGTGACATTATTCTTGAAAATTGCAGCATTTCACCCAGTGGTGGATATAGCCCGGGGCCGGAGGACCTAGGCCACCCCAGTTTTTGTATGACAAAAATAATTTAAGCAAAATATATGTCAGGAGAATAAAAGGGTAACGGCATTAAGAGAAGTCTTCTTCCAATTTGACAGTAATGCTGATCAATTTCGCTGACGAATAGTAACCATAGATGAAATATGATTGTACCACTATGATCCTGAATCGGAACAACAGTCAATGGAGTAGTAGCACTCATTTCTCCATCGCCCCAAGAAGTTCAAGACACAGAAGTAGGTTGAGAAACTGTTTGGAACATTCTTCTGGTATAAGTATGGAGTGGTAGACTACCTCCTCAATGGTCAGATATTTAATCCAGAATCTCTACATTACTTACAGAACTGAAAGAAAAATTCAAAGTTCAACGCTGCGGAAAATGAAAAGAAAGGAATTCTGTTCCTTCAGGAGAATACACCTGTCCATCAAGCCCCTGCGAACATAACTTACATTGCATAATCTAGGATTTCAATGTCTAGATCATCATTCTTATTCCGCAGATTTAGCTCCGTCTAACTATTACGTGTACTTATTTCCCAAACTTAAGTAACACTTGAAAGACGCCATTTTAGATCTGATAGGGGTAGTGCTACGAACAGTGGTGCGAGGAAATCTAGATTTTTTTAACTTTTCTGCAAAAGCTGGAACACTGTACAAGGTAGTATATTGACTCTCGGGGGAAAAGAAGAAGAAGTAAAACTTCACCAATCCACGTGCACTCCTTCTGGGTTGGGCTACGAATTTTTCAGCAGTTCCTAGTCAATATGGTAGACGTCACGTCAGTACTTTGAAACAAAATAAGTAAAGGAGCACTAGTATAAACCAATTACTAACTAAAGATCAGCACTCTGACAATACATTTTATTGGGAATCAATTTCTTCCATAATTTTATTATTATCATTTGCAGGAAGGGAAAACACAACTCTTTTTATCTCCTTCAAAAAATTAAGCCCTGGTAGTTGCAAACTAAGCTGTTATAAGCACATCCTCTGAATATTGGAAGCCGAGAATAATGTTTCAGAAAAAATAAGTTTTAAATAAAACAAAATATGAAACTGAAAACTTCAAACCTGGATAAATACAAACAAGTTACGTAACTGGTTTTACCTTTCTTTTGTTTCCAATCGAAGTTGATCCAATGAGAAGAAAACAAATCGACCAAATCTACTATTGTTCGCTATGCACAATTATTAAAAATCATAAGAAAGAAGTATAACTAAAATTTACCTCAAAAGGGGCTAAATTAGAAAACAGAAATATGCGTGTATACCCAGACGCTCAAAGAAGAAAGCTTGAGGATTAATCTGCCACATAGTAAATTCATGGAAAGTAGACTACAATTTGTCAATGAGATTGGTTATGATACTGATATAAAATACTACGTGAAGAATGTTTAAAGATTGTACGAGTCTGGAGGGGCAGTCTAGGTGGCAGTCAGGGGGGCAGAAGTAGCTACTAGGGGGGCGCTCTCCCCCCTTCTCCCCTCTGGCGTCGTCACTGTATTGTTATGTTTACTTTTTGAACTTAAGCACTTTCTGTACTTTTTGGTGGCATCTTTTACTTTCCCTTTCTGTATATATGTACCTGTAAGGCGCACACAAATGATAGAAAAAATTTATTCGAGCAAAGCACATCTCTTTACAATGAATTAAGTAGAAAGTTCATTAAATATGAGAGAAACTAGTTGCAAAAAAATATGAATAAATAGATTAACATATTTAGAATATTTAATGTATAATAAATATACATTATACACGATTAATGTAAAATAATCATTGAAATTAACAATAAAGCATAATTTAAAAAAAAAAGCATAATTAAACAAGAAATAAAGCATAATGTGGGTTGCTCTAACAATTAAGTTGTATGAAGACGAGAAGAAAACGAAAGCTGATTCCTTAACGAATTTCGTTGATCTTCTTTGTGTCTACAAAAACGCATTCCTAGAAACCTACAAGCTAGGTATCATCTCTGTGATTATATCAGTTTCTAGTGCTACATGTGAAAGGTCATTTTCTTCTTTGAAAAGATTAAAGACTTGTATACGCAATTCAATGACTCATGATAGGTTGAAAAACTTAGTGTTACTTTATTTTGAGAAGAAAATTGATAAATCGTTAGATCTTTAACAAGTTGTGGATATGTTTGCTGCTGCCCACACGAATAGAAAGATCCTCTTCAAGTAGAGGCATGAACCTATAAGTTATTTTCTTTACCTGTAAAAGTGTATTTGCTTCCACTTAAGTCAACCAGCTACACATATTTTAAACGCCATGATTAAATAACTATTTACTTATATTAGAAATCAATTGCATTAATGAATCCTAGTTGTTTGAGGTACTAAATTCTTATATTTTCACTGTTTTCCAAAGAGTAAAATCATGAACAATAAAGATGGAAACATTCACCTTGAATACACACACACACACACACACATATATATATATATATATATATATATATATATTGGAGATGTCCCCCTCAAAATCCTCTTGGGCCCTTCATTTCCCCCCCCCCTGAAAAAAACTCTAGCTACGCTACTGGACACCATGCACCAGAGATGAATTCTCTACCACTGAGCCACCGCGGCCCTGCTTGGGCTTGGTCGTCCATATCCAATATCTCTTTTGGCGTTGCTTAAACAACTTCTAGTTTTCTTCTAAATCCAGACTCCATATTGGCGTAGATATTAATATTACAGTCGATTGGTAAAATCAATCTTCCACATTTAAAAATTAAAGTACACACAAGTAGAAAAATAAGCATTTATCATAAAAACACTAGCTGCAAGTGTTCAAAATAGATTTATGGTTTCTATAAAATCAATTGAAAATTGCTATTTTTAATTAGGCAGCTAGTGAAAAACAGCAGCTTTCGACTCCAGCCGAGTTTAAACTCAACCTAAACTTAGTTGACCAAAGTGAACTGACCCGACTAACCCGACCCGACAACCCGACCCGATAACCCGACCCGATAACCCGACCCGACAACCCGACCCGATAACCCGACCCGATAACCCGACCCGACCCGAATAACCCGACCCGAGCTGACCCGATTGACCCGACCCGACAACCCGACCCGAATAACCCGACCCGACAACCCGACCCGAGCTGACCCGATTGACCCGACCCGACAACCCGACCCGAATAACCCGACCCGACAACCCGACCCGAGCTGACCCGACTGACCCGACCCGATAACCCGACCCGAGTAGCCTGACCCGGCAACCCGACCCGAGCTGACCCGACTGACCCGACCCGATAACCCGACCCGAGTTGACCTGACCCGACCCGACCCGTAACCCGAGCCGATCTGACCCGACCCGACTCGGGTCGGGTCGGGTCACGGGTCGGGTCGGGTCAACCCGACCCGTTTGAGAGCACTACTCGTGAGTAACACTAAAAGTATTCCATATTACTGCTTACAATTCTCATGGCTCTCGCTTTACAGTTAAAATAGGACATGATTTCAAAACGAGTTAAAACGAGCTAAACGAGCGATCCGTTTATCAAACTCGACTCGACTCCAAACTCGACCTCGAAACAGTTACTCAGCTCGAAACTCGAAGAGAAAAAAATAACTTGGACCTGACTCGAAACTCGACTCGAATTCGCGTCGAGTTTCAAGTCGAGTCGAGTTTTAGCTAGACTCGTGCCCATCCCAATTAGTCACATTTGAGTCATTTTTATAGTAATTTTATGCATAGGGTGCAATCTTTCTGTCACTGTAAATAGTGTGCATAAAATTCTTTTAGACATTTACCTTGTTCGTATCCGCCCCTCTGGAAGACAAAAAACTCAAGAACTATTTGATAGATCACCACCAAATTTCGACAAACGAGTTCATCTTTGGAAGTTATATTCAAATCTGAAGTGATAGAAATAAACCAATTTCGGTTTTGATCTTGACCACTATGGAGCAAATACGATATTAGATAATGGATTTTTTTTTTTTTTTTTTTTTTGCAATCAATTAAGTGTCCCAAGAAAACTTTCATCTCTATCTTTAATTCTTTGCTGAAACCGGAAGTAGTAGAAATCCTCTACAACTTCCTGTTTCAATGTTGAGACATGCAGCTGAAACGATAGAACATAGCGAGCAGATTTTGGGAATCAATTTAGTGTTTAAGAATAGGTACTATTTTCTCTTTTAAATCCATACTCAAAGCAAAAGTGAAAGAAATCAATCACTTCTGGTTTCAAAGTTGATCGCCATAGAATACATAAACCACAATACATAGCGAGAAGCATTTTACTATAACCAATGAAAAATCCTAAGAATATTTTCCATCTTCCATCAACTCCCTCAACTAAAACCGGAAGCGGTACAAATCAACTTCGGATTTTAGCATTCATCGTTATAGATTGAAGACGGTAACGGATGACGAAAATCGTTTTCTGCAGACAGTTTACTTTCCAAGAATATATTCCATGTAAACTCTAATCTCTCTACTAAAACCGAAACTGGTGTAAAAACTACCTATCAATTGAAGGTTCAATATTAATTGATAATATTTCACACTGTGCAAACCAAACTCCATCGTTGTGTACACGTGACACTGATACTTTTTTTTCATATTAACGCTGTAAATAGCATACAGTCTGTGTCATTTCACACTTACACAGTGAGCATCGTACAAACTTTATTTAATTTTCATGTTAACACTGTAAATTCAATTAAAACTAAGCCATTTTCAAATTAACACCATAAATGTCTATGCGATTATGAATACGAATAAGGGAACTCAACTCAACCACTACCTGATTTTTTTTAACAAAATTAAAACAATTGTTTAAGTATTTATTTTTCAATGTTTTATACTCTTATGTGATTTAAGGTTGTTTAAGGTCAAAATGTTAATTTTGATTATTTAATCGATAAGACACTAATTCGTTTTTAAAAAATGCAAAGTTTAAAACAGATTAACATTATGGTTAACTTACATCACGATAAACAGTCCTCTCATATATTCTTGTACATCGTCGGCCAAACTAACAACACATATGCCTACTCCTTGCAACTCTTTGCCAAAGAAAGTCTGAAAAGAAAATCAAAATAAAATTATTAAATATACGTTTTATAATAAGGTATTGATAATTTCCCCTCTAATAGGAACATATTCCTAAAGCAAAATTAAAATTGAGATATCCATCATATATAATATATAATTTATAATCTGCAATTGCATTATGCTACTTAAGAGTATAGGGAACAATATCAGACCGAGACATTGTAGATTATTCTTCTTTCAAATATTTTGTAAAAAATGAAATGAAATCTTTAAGTTTAATCTCCCACGGTTATGCCGGTTAGGCTAAAGGAGACGGTGATAATGAGAAATGAGTGAAATGGTGGAATGAAAAAAGTGGGAGGAAACGGGAGAACCCCGAGAAAACCCACGAGCACGGTGTTTGTCCACCACAAAGTCCACACGGCGCAAGCTGAGGTCGAACCAGGAACCCCAAGCACC
Organism: Thermobia domestica; assembly: GCF_964235325.1. NCBI lineage: Eukaryota > Metazoa > Arthropoda > Insecta > Zygentoma > Lepismatidae > Thermobia > Thermobia domestica. The sequence continues at coordinate 27,514 of NW_027656570.1, forward strand.
GGAGGTGAACGCTCTACCACTGAGCCACCGCGCTCAAATATTTTGTATACTCCCATATAAAAGTGTTGTTTTTGTTATTTCACCTGAATATATATAGGACATGGCCTGTCTTGGTCAGCCAACATATATATAATGGAAGTGACTATGTTTGTGACTCTTGAACTCGAACCACCCGACCTATCTCGATCAAATTTTCAACTTGGATGAGGTTCGAGCCTGGGATTCTTTTTATCATTTCACTTTGATATTGCAACTTAGGGGAGAGTGAAACTGATATATAAATATATATATATATATATATATATATATATATATATATATATATATATATATATATAACTGTTATATATATATATATATATAATTGAAAATGACTTATATTAGTCAGTCCCAAATCCATAATTTTCGGGTCCGGTTGCTGAGATGAACAGTGACACTTCAGATGCCGTTCAAATCTAAATTCAGTCCACAATAGTAATATTTTATTTTTTATTTATATAGTTTCCTTGTTATTTTCTGATTTTTCGTTATATTTTCTTTGTTTCTATCGATTTAAGAGGGCTTCAGTAATAGTAAAACATGTCTGACTAACGGAACATATTACTATTTTTTTTTTCTTATTTTAACCCAGTAACACTGGTGATTGATGCTAGTTAATTCTAAATAATTTAGTCAAAGCAAGTTTCTGATCTCGTATTAAGTGATTAAAATAACATTATACTCTTTTTTGTTCAAGTGGAAGCTAGTTGAAGAAAAGGCCTTGATGACGTTTCAGATTTACGACTTAGATAAACTGTACCTAGGATACATAAAGGAAAGGAAAGACAAAGAACTATATTTACAACATGAATATAAAGATATTTCCTTTCTAATTGTGGAATATGATTAATTAGAGTAGTAAATTTCTTTTTATAACCTTTGGATCAGTGAAATTGAGTATTCTTCGAGATGGATCCCATATTTGTAAATGTTGTGAAATACTAGCCAAATCTTGCTGTAAAACATTTAACTGACCCCACATCCATGGACACAATTAAAGTAGAATAGTTATGAATCTTCCTTGAATTTTTGTTGTTTTACTTCAAACCAAAATATGTACTGTATTACAATAATGTATCCTACCCACTAACAGAACATATTATAAACGGATTATAAATGGATACTTCTCAGAAGAGGATGAAAAAATTTCTTAACATGAAACTACATATAAAGTTATGTAACGTATAAAATATAAACTTATGTCACTCCGCAATATATCATGCGTAAAATATAATTGGAGTTTATATTTCTTCTAAGTCTCTTTCTAGTTAGGAGATAAGTTTCCACGAGGATAACGCAAAGACCTATACACCTATATATACTAAAAGATAGGAAAAGGCGGATAGAGCGAAGAAGGGATGCGCAGTTCTTATTTTACACACACAGCCACATATATACACACAGCCATGACCAGATCACTCATCGAACCAGATCTAATTATCTGCTGTCGGCAAATTAGAGGCTGCAGGTTTGGTTGCGAGGCAACGTAAAGTCGTTACAATCATTCACCGTAGGTGGCAGCGCTTCTTTATATATATGTATATATAGGAAACTTCCACCACACAACTCTTCACGCCCTCAGTAACTCAGCTCTGCTTTTACTCCTCTCCGCTTCAATATCTGTGCAGCTAAACCTTTGGTAGTTGAATTATTTTCTTTGTAGAATAGCGATTCGGTTCTTTCTACATTGGCAAGGCAGACTTTTTCCTTATTCAAATACTCGACTTATTTCATTCACCTTACAGAGTTCATTTTCATAATCCAATAGATTCAAGAGCTAAATTTTGATCCTCAGTGTTCTGCGCATTTTTCAAAATCCATACCTTCTGCGATTCACATGTGCCCTACCTAGAATCAAATTCTAACCGAAATTCTGAACTTCATATTGAATAAATGTCACTTTAAGAAATTTTCAAAGTAATCGTAAAACAATTCCATCACCAAGGGACTCACTGCAGACCTGTAACCAGAACAGAACACCGATATCGTTTTCAGGAGAGGGTTGGGTTTAGCTTACATTCATGCGTACATGTCAACAAACAACTGAAAGTATTGGGGGAGCTGAACATAGTCGTACAGGAGGCTGAGTCCCTTGGTGATCCCTACCTGCGGAACTACCTGGCTTAATTTTTTCTTGGTACGGCATTTATCAAAACTGAAACCAATCAAATTCTGGAAGCTCTTTTGAGAAAGAGTTAGAAATTTTCGAGTATTCCACTATTTTGCTCTAAACTCAATAATTTATGTTTAACTAACATGTTACAAACAAATGCTTGATGGAACAGTTCAATTAAATATTGCATATTGAGCATTAGACACATAACATTAAGTGTAATAGTATATAGTCCTTGATTGCCTATTATTAATTATGATGACTTTAAGTTGTTTCTCCAACCCTTATAAAAATACCTTTTTATTTTAAAGCTAGTTTCGAAACTAACAATATCTAATATGACCTCACCTTCTTTCAGGGCAGAAATACTAAGAGAAAAGGTGAAACAAGGAATGAATGTATAGTCTAAGAATTGAAATGTTTTAAGCTGCCAGTGACCACGAATACAAATGAGTCCTACTAGTTAAGAATGAATTCACGCATTGTTACAGTGACTGATGGAAACATACACAATAGTGAGATATGCACAAAATAATCTTCGAGAAGATTGAGATCATTATTGAGGAGGAAGCTTATGAAATAAAGTATTAACAAAATATATATAACAAGCATAGTAATACCATAGATAGAACAAGAAGAAAGGAAATAATATGTGGTTTGAACAAGGAGGAGTTAAAATAATTTCTCTGTTGTTGAGTATCAAATTTCGTTTGGTCAATTTCTCAGGATGGAATACCAATAACACAAACGGGAGGAAAGAGAGGAAATAATATGTGGTTTCAACAACCAGAAGTAAATAATGTCTCTATTGTTCAGTAACAATTTTTTCTCGGATCTTCTAAGGGTAGAATACTAATAACGTAGACGAGAGGGAAGAAAGAAAAACATGTAGTCTCAACAATCAGGAGTAAGTGATTTCTCTCTTGCTGAGTAACAAATTTTTCTCGGAATTTCTAAGGTGGAATAAGGAATACTAATAACATAGACGGGAGGTAGAGGAAAACATGTGATTTCAATAATCAGGAGTAAATAATTTTCTCTATTATTGAGTAACAAATTTATCTCGGAATTTCTAACAAGGGCGGGATACTAATAACATGGACGGAAGGAAAGAGAGGAAATAAAGTGTGATTTCAAAAATCAGAAGTTAATGATTTTTCTGTTTTTGAATAACAAATTTTGTAGGGAATTTCTCAGGATGGAATATTAATTACACAGACGGGAAAAAAGAGAGGAAATAATATGATTTCAACAATCAGAAATCAATGATCTTTTCATTGTTGACTATCGAATCTTGTTTGGTATTTCTCAGGATGGAATACTAATAACATAGACGGGAGGAAAGAGAGGAAATAATATGTGGTTTCAACAATCAGGAGGAAATGATTTCTCTATTGTTGAATAACACTTTTTTCTCGGAATTTCTAAGGGTGGACTCCAAATAACGTAGACAGCAGGGACAAGAGAAAAATAATATATGGTTTCAATAACCACGAGTAAATGATTGTCCTATTGTTGAGTAACAAATTTTTCTCGGAATTTCTAAGGGTACAGAAGAGAAGAAATAATATGTGGTTTGAACAAGTAGAAGTTAAATTTCTCTATTATTGAATAACATTTTCTTATGGACTTTCTCAAGATAGGACTAAAGAAACGGAAAGAATTTGAGAGAATATTGGAAACACTTAGGGATGAGCGAAAGAAATGTGAAATGCAAGTTGTTCAAGGCTTGAAAATTTATCATAATAAGAAATTAATGCGGGAGTTCGTTAGTACAGGCCTAAGAAATGATTGCTATGTGTGTTGCAAATAACTTGTGACTTTAAGCCTCACTTTATTTGTATTAAATGTTCAAGATATTATGGGATAGTAAGATTTTATATGGAAAGTATTTAAATTATTTTTCCCCGTAAAAATGTTAGCCAAACATTTTACCTGAGAGATCACTGCTTTTCAGCAGTGTTATTAGAGTGTTGTGAATCAGTAATAACAGAAGTGAGACACTTTGTTTCCCTTCCGAACATATGCTCTTAATGTAAAGATAACGTTTCAGATTTTGTTTTCTGCCGTCAGTTGAATAGTATTATCAGTACTGAGATTTTGATGTATGCAAATTTTACAGTTCAGCTGTGTAAAAGATTTTATAATAGCTTGTGGGAAGTATAGTTAATAAATACTAATATAAAATGTCAGCACCTATAAAGACAGGAATAATGTGAAAAGTTATCCCCGTATTTTCATTGAATTTATCAGTGATATGTGCACTTAGACGAAACTAGCGGTGGGCCGGACCCCACCACAACCACAGAAGCAATACTGGCCACCCCCAGATTTTTTAATATTTATTTATTTATTTATTTATTTTTACAGGACAATGCAATGTGATACGATCACCTCAATTAACGCAAAACCCTTTTAACGCCCCAATCATCGGTTTTTAGACATCCAAATTATGCTATGTAAAAGTGTTAGAAGTCTTATATAACAGCTTTGTCTGTCCGTCTGTCTGTCTGTCGATAGATATTAGAGGAAAATGATAAAGATATCGAGATAGAATTTCTTGCAATCGATTCAGCGTCCCAAGAACAAGTTCCGTCTCCTCCGTTAACTCTCTATTCAGGGTTTTCTCGGGCTTCCCCCGTTTCCTCCCACTTTCTTCATTACACCATTTCATTCATTTCTCATCATCACTGTCTCCTTTAGTCAAACCGGCAGAACCATGTGACGTAAAACTTAAAGATTTCATTTTATTTTCAAACCGAAAGTGGTTCAAATTAGTCATTTCCAATTTTAACTTGTATTGTCTTAAAACGAAAACACTAACAGACAGCGTGAAGCTGTTTTCTGCGAACGATTCAGTAGCTCAAGACAATACACCATGACTATACCGAACACTATGAAAAAAGCATTACAGCAAATTACAGATATGGTTGGTGCCTTGAACATGGTTATGGTTGTCTAAGGGTCCAGAAGGACCTAATTTTAAAAGCATAACAAAGCATAATTTTAGAAAATAAAGCATAAAGGATAATTTAAAATATAAAGCACAATTCTTGGAAAATTCTGTTTAACTGCAAGTTTAACATACTGTATTAATATTTTTTTCAAACCAATATTTCCAGTGCAAAATCATTGAACACATAACAATGCAACAATGAAAAGGTTATTTTCATTTCGGTGTAATCCTTTGATATTGAGAAAAGAAAAAAGGAAAAGAAGAAAACTTCCCGCCAACAATGAAAAGTATACAAGAAATACATACTATATTGATATGTCTACCTCTTGAACTTGAGCACTTTCTGTACTTTTTGGTGACATCCTTTGCTTTCCCTTTTTTGTGCAGCTCTAAGGCGAACACAAGTGATAGAAAAAATCTGACTCGAATAAAGCATATCTCTTTACAGTGCACTAAGTAGAAAATTCATTAAATATGAAAGAAATTGCTTGCATAAAATATTAATAAATAGATCAAAGTAAATATTATATATTATACACGATTAATGTAAAACATTGATTAAAATTAACAATGCATCATAATAATGCATAATTTGGAAAAAATAAAGAATAATGTGGGTGGGTTGTGATTACAATTAACAGTTTCCGGTTTCAACCTTTATATCGCCATAGAACAAAAGCAGCAAGGCATAGGGAATAATGACTATATATATATATATATATATATATATATATATATATATATATATATATATGTGTGTGTGTGTGTGTGTGTGTGTGTGTGTGTGTGGATTCAGCGTTCGAGGAACAGGTTTTATCTTAGATGTTGTAAATCTTTAGCAACGTAGTTGTAGATGTACTACTTCAAAGTTGGAGTATCGACTTCCCATAGTTTGAAAATCTACTGCAGGTCTACACTGTGAAACGAAACTCATTTGTTTTAATATGATCTTGGTACTTGGATGTATTAAAAGTTACTAGACCACTGTGATAGTACAGTGGCCTCTCAAATTGATCTACTTACGTATTTCATTTGAATAAGTTCGTTAATAGAGATCTATTTATAAATGTTTCAAGTAATCAAGATTCTTAACGAAGTATAGTTTATTGTTTATATATGTTTATATATATGGGAAGAAAGTTTATTATTATTATTATTAGTAGTAGTAGTAGAACATATAATAGTATAGTTATGTCCAGGACTTTAATAGGGATTATACTACACCGTATATTCTACAGAGGTTGTTCAGTCTACATTTGGCCAATTTCGACTTACCTAAAAATTTAGAAGAATCCATGGCGCCAGGTCCGTAAGTGCCCGATGTGTTTCCCTTGGTTCCCAACAATAGGTCGACAGCGTAATTTCCACTGTAATAAGTTTCTCTGGAGAACTGGGAAGGGAATCTTGTCCCATTCCCTTTGCACAGCTTTCCAAAGTCCTTCCACAGTTTCACACGCCGTTTTCCCAAAGCCCGCTTCAGCAATCCAAATCCGCAATAGTCCATAGGGCTTGGATTGGATATGTAACAGGTAGCTTATTGAAAGGTATCACCTGTATACCACTTGCCTTCTCCATCTCCCTGTAGAATGCGAAGGACGATCGTGAGATATGTGATGAGGGCTTGTCCATGTGAATGCGCACCAGATTGGCATCATTTCCTTACATTGTTGGAATCTCATGCTCGTAAATCGGCCGCATGATCTGCTCCTGAAAATACTGCGAATTTATTTTACAGTTCTTCGCCACCCTACGAATCTTCAGTTTACCTCGGTAACAGTAGCCAGTAACGACCATGAACCCTTTTGGGAAGGATTCTTTACAGACACGGACCCATCTTCTGAAGTTCTTTGCGCCTTTCTCTCGGTACATGATGGCTTTCGGTTTGCCGCAGTCGGAAAGGTAAATCCATGCTTCGTCGAGCGTTACGACGTAAATCCACCTTTGTTTTGCCAGATGCCGTTCGTACAGCTTCCGGGTGTTACACTTTCATTCCTTTTGGTGGGCATCCGTGAGAAGACGGCTTTCATGACTTTTTCCAGCTTGAGTTGATGGTGTAATGTCCGGCTCACAGTCCCCAAAGACACGTCAAAACGATTAGCCATACACCTTTGTGTTGGCGGATTTTCTTCCATTGCCATTTTTTGTGAAGTTTCCTCTGCATGGTGGGGGTGGCCTTGGTGCATTCCCGCTTCCTAGGCAACTTCGTTGGTGATCCAAATGGTGGAGCTTCGTTGCCCTTGTACCTTTTAGTAACATTTTTATTCCAGTTAAATTGATGTTGCAACCATTCTTCTTGCACTGTTTTCTAATGACAGAAACACTAAAATGGGCGTCATAAAGAGCCGCAACATAGCCTTCCCAAAACCGGTTTAAATTAGGTGGCATTTTGGTCACAGAGCAGAAACCCATACACTTGGGAACAAATTTAACACAACACACACAACAATGGTCCTGTTTTGTGCGTTATTGTCGTCCGCGCGGAAAAACAACTCCGTTCTCAGGAAGCCACTTCACAACACTGCAGGACGCCACGAGCCAGGTCGTGTGAGTGCATTCTGCCCGGGAGGGGAAAGGAACGAAATCGGCCAAACGTAGGCTGAACAACCTCTGTATATCTAATTTTGGTCATTAGCGTACACTTTTCTCCTTCAACGCGTATGGCATTGTCTACTTTTGATTCGTTTATATTTATTTGTTTAATCGGATCTTGACTCAAGTAATAAACTGACTCTATCCAGAGCCGTAGCTAATGGGGGGCCAGCGGGGCGCCCGCCCCGGGCGCTGATAGCAAAGGGGCGCCGAACGAGCGAGGAGAAAGAAAAAGTGGTGTTGGACATGAGTAAAATACGAGTCGCCCCCAGAAAGTATTGGCGCCCTATTAGATCAATATTGCTGTCGGTTATCAATGAAATACGCAGATTTCTTAAAAATTTTCTTGCTCGCTTCGCTCTCAATCCAAAAGTTTAAATAAGTCAAGTTTTTACTTATTACTTAAAGGGTTTATTATAGGTGATTTCTTAATAACATGTGGTATACAAGGTCCCGAATAATGACTTATAGTGTATGCAGGGCAGTGGCGTATTTACGATTTTGTTTCGGAGGCTTTGCTAACTTTCGGGTGGGGCTTTGCCTGAAAATGTGAAAATTCTGCAAGATATTTCATATACTTTACTATAATAAGTAAGATTTCGGGAGGGGGGTTAAGCCCGGAAGCCCCTTAAATACCCCACTGATGCAGGAGCATTTTTAAAATCAGAAAGAATCAAAGTCGTGTTCGGCATTTAACAGCGATGAGTTTGCTTAGTTCAAAAAAAAATTTTTTTATCTACCCAATCGGATTAATCATGACGCACAGTGGTCCAAAGCACTGAATTCTTGGCAAAAATAAGAATTCACAATATGAAGCAGAAAATTGAAAGCAAACCAATTAGTTCGGTGTGTGCAGTGGCTACAATAATGTTATTTCGACATTATTTCATCAAAAGCATAGTGTTTTACATCATAAAAGGAAATAGGTCTATTCCTTATATTCGCGCCTAAATTATATAACAGATTATATGATTGGCATAAACAAACGCGTGGGCAATATGCTTTGATTTGGCAATTTACGATTGGCTTATATTCTTACGCATGAAAGGAAAAAGTGTACTTATTCATTTTACAACTGAAGAGTAGTAAAATTGAAGAAAAGTTCTTGCTTCTCAAAATTATTTCGAACTTGTGGAGGATTCGTTATGACAATGAAGATGCAAGGACGCTTCAATACATAAAAATTATCTCATCACAAGTTCTCGATATGGATATATTATCAGATATATTAAACATATTATGATTTACAAGCATCAGTAACTTGTGCAGTTTGTTTTATACATTGCATCGTGCATTACTTGAGCTCATTTCAGGGCTTGATTGGAACATTCTCAGTTGGAGCGAGCGGAGGCTCATTACAGTTGATTCCAATGTCACTTCTGTGAACGCATCACAAAAAAACACAATACTAAATTGATCAACACCATTTTTAATATGGTTCTGCGTTATGGTCCATAGATTGTTTAGCATTGGCGTTTCAAAATGTCACCACCATTAATCAAATATATTTGACTAGAGTTTAGTTCTGTTGGTGAATGCCAGAGAAGTATGACTTGATGTTGGAAACTGGAAACAAGATGGGTCCTAGAGGCGAAACCCCCAACGAGGTCTGGGGGCAAAATTCTCAGAATCGACCTATATTCAACTTCGTCACTGCGTGCATGGGGATCACACGTCTAATAACCTAACACTTACTCTCACATTCATACCAGCTAAATTCAAAAGCAGCATTGCATCCAGAATGCGGTTTTCTTCAAACATTTTCATGCGCTATACTTCCCAAAAGTGCAAATATGTGCAGATTTTCTCTTTGCATACAGTAAGAACAATGTTTCCGCTACGGCATATTAAAAAATCACAGACATTCGTATATGCCATATTTTCTACTAAAATGCCATTCTATCGCTTGACCATAGTTTATATGCTTTCAGTATCACAGCATTTTCCAAATATGATATTAAGTAGGAGATTATCATGGGGATATGATAATGATATTAGCATCATTGCAAATATGACTATTGACTACACATCACATCAACATTCTAAATATACAAAACGATACATACATGTCGGTCGTGTCACCATGTTTACCAGCCACTGAATATCTACAAGCAATGTAGGAATAGTAGCGTTCAAAGTCAATTTCCTATCTTCTGTCGCTAAGCAGCGCCTCTCCGGCTTCGGCGGATAACCAAATTTACACGTCCCATGAGTTCATTGTAAACTGCTATCACTTCTTTTCCTGCACACTATCTTATGTGTACACTATTAAGCTTTCATTATAACAAATCATATCAAGTCAATCTTTTACTCCATTTTTCGAGTTTTTGCTGAGAATTGCCTGGTTTGGGCCCAGTGTGCGATGGTGAGAATGAAGGTATGAAAGTGAGAAGAGTGAAGGGACATTCAAGCTGCTGTTTGCGCGGGAATATTAAAAATAAAGGTAACAAAGGGGAACAATAACATTTTCGAACTTCAAGCAGTTGTAGAATAGGGGCTTATCCCAACGAAGTTCGACTTTTTCAGACACTAGTCACTACCTATGATTTATTTTAAAATTCCATTGACATATCAAATGCTTCCAATTTGGAGGAATTTATTGGGTTAATTTTTTCATAAACTTTTTGTATCGCAGTATATTATTTTGTGCATACGTGTTTAGTTGTGTGATGTTTTTATCTATCTACATACACCCATTCTTTATATATGTACGTGTTAGTGTATTTTAATATGTTAATTAATAATAAGTACCTTAAATTCGGATCTTTCATTCATTAAGAAATTAAGTACTAAATAATTACTATAATTTCAGACATATGTAGTAGCCAAAGTATATTTTGGATTTTTAAGTACAAACATTGAAGATATTCTTCATCTCCATCGATCAATATTTAGAAATTCACAAAGAAGGTTCCTTCTGAATTTCCATTACATTTCACCAAATATTTTTTACCGTAAAAAGATCGAAATTAAAATGCTATTGATGTCGTCACATACAGAAAAAATTAAAAAGTTTACAATTATTACTGGCAATTAATACTGTCACCCATTTCGAACGATTAAAAGAACATAGTCTAAATGTATTGAAATTTCATTTCTTATCGTTAGTACGAAACGTTGTAAATAGTAGTAAGTTTTAGTAGTATTAGTAGTAACCAAAGGTAGTTTTAACAAGTTTAACAAAAAAGTCCAAAATAACACTTTTGAAAACAACTCTTATTTGAAAAAGGTACATAATGATCGCGATTGGTTTTTGCGATGGTCTTTCCAAGAAGATTAATAAAAATTCAACATAGCATAACAACAATAACAACAAAAGCTGTTTTGCTTATATATATATATATATATATAGATAGATAGATAGATAGATAGATAGATAGATAGATATAGATATATATAATGATTGGTAAGTTGAGTGTAGGGGCGCCGAATTCTACTTCGCCCCGGGCGCCGAAATCTCTAGCTACGGCTCTGACTCTATCACTTTTTTATCTACCTTATTCTTAGTCACTGATCAAGTACTTGAATCATGCGAAAAGTCATTTTCTTCTGACTACTCAGCCACCACAAGACGAGAGAGAAAGAAAATAAATGGGTAGATTAAGTTTGCTTAGTCCAAGTTATTGTTGATTTGATCAGTGATTGACAATACAGAAACTTTGTTCGTATTGACGGATATTCGTATTGATGGATATTCGTATTTCCATCTTATATCTCCAACAAATAATTTTTATTTCATGGGAATAATAAAATTTAACAAATCAATAGTTCAGAGTTCTTGATGAAACAATGTGGTTCGACACCTTGAGAACTTAAAAATATTTCGTGTAAATAGTTGTTGGAGACAGTCGTAAATGCAATGAGTTTATACCAGAATGAGTTCTTCTCTATTTGCTACAGTGATTCCTGATATTATCGCTTGGTGGCGCTGTATGTTCCCATAGACGATTGTTATGTGGCGAATGCAGTTTGAACTTGGTTTCAATACGCCAGTAGTTGTATTCAAGAAGTCACATACAGTGCTCACGCAGCCGTATTGTTGACTTTAACGCTATCTAGGTGTAGAAGAATGACACAAATATTCAATCTTAATGATTTTATGCGTGGAAGAATAATCAGAGGACTGAAGCAAGGAGTGATTATTGATCTCAGTTCGAAGATGAGCCCATTTGAGTTGGTGCAGAGAACATCACGTAAAAACACACAAACAATGAAGTCATATCCTGTCCACAGAGGAATGTCAGTTTAGTCTTCCTATTGATTCTCGACCAGTACGTATCTGCAGATAGTGTAGAAAACAGTTTCTTTCAGCTACCTTTAGTGAATCAGAGCATTACAGAGATGGAGTAGAGATGGATGAATGATGGTGAAGGGTATGATCCTCCAGGGATCTTGCACGCATCTACATTTCTTCACACGGGGTACAGCACAAGTGTATGACATTGAGATGACATCCTAGACCAGTATGTAAGTCTGTTTCAAGGTCCAGTAGGTTCTAATTTCATTGTAACGGACGGTAATAGATGCCCCTATCGAGTTGGCGGAGTAGATGAGTACCTTGAGACTCAGGACATTAGACGATTCGATTAGCTCAGTCGATCAGCAGACTTGAATTCATTAGAACAAGCGTGGGATATGCTTGATAAGCGGAATGTACACCGTCATAAAGCTTCAAGACCCATTCTCAAACTCAGGAAGCCACTGACGTAACAATAGCAAAATTTATCCTAGCCACTTTTTAATAACCTCATCCTCAGCACTTAATAACGTTGTGTTACATGTATTTCAATGCAGGGGGTTGGCACACACTACTGATGTTCCTCTGTAAACCTTCTTTTGTCAAATACCACATAGATATATTTGCTGATTTTCACATCACCATATATTTTCATTCTTATTTTTTACCTTTTCTTGCACCGTTTTAGTCTGTTACCATCAGGAGATTACACCCACAAATGTATGACACATTCTCCATTTCTTCTTTTTCATACATCCTGGAAAACGCATTATTAGTAACCTTTGGATATGAGTGTACAGATACTTATTAATTTGACGAGAATCTGATAAATATGCCTTTTTAAGATTAATATGGCGTTGTTCCATCTTTGGTCCTTAGAATAGCTCTGGTGTGATGTGAAATGACTCATAGAGGTCGTGAATGGTAGCAAGTGAAATATTACAATATTCTACGCGAAGTGAACAAGTTGCCTTTTTTGTAAATTAACCTCTATTTTACATTATACCGGGTAATCATTTGGAAAGACGTTGTATCTCCAAATAGAAACTTGCTTACACTTAACAACTTAGAAATACTTAATATTGTCAGTGATACCTAGGGGGGCGAGAGGGGTGGTTGCCCCGGACTCTGATAAAAAGAGGGCACTGGACGAGCAAGAAGAAAGGGAAAGTTTTGGAAATGAGTAAACTACGCGTCGCCCCGAAAAAGTATTGGCGCTCTATTAAATCAATACTGTTGTCAGTTTGCAAAGAAAACGATTTGTTAAAAATGTTCTTGCTCGCTCCGCTCGCAACCCAAACGTTTCAATAAGAGTCACAACAAGTTTTTATTCTTCCTTAAAGAAAATTAGTATATGATATGCGTTCCAGAATATATGATTTCTTAATGACAATATGATATACAAGATTACAAGGTGCCGAGTAATGACTTATAGTGTATGCAGAAGCATTTTCAAAGTCAGAAACTGTCAAGGTATGAAATATATGTTTGGTATTTTGATAGTTTGCTCAGTTAATCACGCTTTTCTACTCAATCGGATTAATCATGACGGTGAGAATGAAGGTATGAAAATGAGAGAAGTGTACAGACAGACACACAAGTTTCTGTTTGCGCAGGAATATTAAAAATCAAGGTAAACAGGGCGAACAATAAACATTTTCGAACTTCAGTATTTACTTCAACATTTTGAATAACCGTGTTACTGAAAAATTCTTCACGAAGAAACGATATCTATTGCGAATATTATAGGGCGTAGTAACTCTTCCACAAGTCTGTATCAGTTAATGGAAAATAGATATCCGATACGAAACGTAAAGATGTTTTGAATAGTGCCTACGTTACAGAAAATGAAATAAAATGTATCTCACTAAAAGCACGAGGTTGCAGTCGTACCTTGCATTAAAAGTGTTACACATGGTAAAATCAATAACGAAACAGGGCAAGATAAGACGAATTCCACACACACACATACAAAACATGTCTACAACTTCAAACGAAGCATGCCAATACTTTCTCTTCTATTAACGTTCCAATGTTACTCATTTTTATTTTAAAATGTAGCAAATGTAACTTTATTGTCACAGAGTAAGCAGTGGTGGAGAGCAAGAATAAAATGTTTTTATAAAATAAAGTTTTCTATAACAAATCTACATTTGAAAGCTAAACATTCTCCGGATTCCATTAGCGAAGTAGTAGAATAAAGAGAAATAACAGAAAGGGAGAGAAAAAACGAAACAAGGAAAACACACATAGAATATCCTAAACCTGACCTTTAGAATTCGAACTGTTTGTTTACTCCCGGTTCTTGTCTTTCCATAGCAGTGTTCTCGTTCCAGAATAGTTTTAGAATTCCAGACTATGTTTTTGCTATTCATAAGGATGAAAAGTCTTATCGATCGGCTATCTTCGCCGTTCTGCCAACAAGTATCAGAGCAAAAATTGTTAGAGATACAGAGAAATTGTTTCTCAACGTGAATTCAGTGTTCCAAGAATTATTCTTAATCCTCTATTCAAACCGAAAGTGGTATGTACGTATTCCTCTATTGAAACTGGAAGTGATAGACTTACAGCTTCCGGTTTCAATATTGAACCTATTGTAATTTGGAAATCTACCATATTTTTACAATGTTTTCATTTCACTGCATAGTCAATCATCATTAACTTATACAGTATGTATCATTAACTCACCATTGGTCTGAACGCGACTATGGTAGTTTAATTCTACTGTGTTCACCCCTAATGCTGGAGATTCTTGATAGAATCTTAACTCATGCATATTCAGTGTCAGTTTACACTGTGTCTGTGTGATTTCTCAAGGTTTCGCCCCATATAGTCCGGCAGTCAGTCCATGGTACCGTGCATGTGCGTCCGCATAAAATATTTTTGCATTTTCATGTCCTTTACATCCTCGTAAACAATATTAGGAAGGGTGTCGCTCTTACACCCTTGGGCATTTTGCATAATACCCATTAACCCTTTCGAGTCCAATGACGTTAAGCAATCTCTAGGACTTCTTTTTTCAAATATCTACTGCTTCAACACAATTCATCAGAAATTTATGGTTCATATGTCATTCTCTTTAAAATGATGCAGTCTTTCAAATGCTATAAAGATCATACCCTTACAACATACGTGAAAAGGAAAATTTAGAAATAATCGGAAAATTTCTCTAAAAAAAAAATTCCTTTTTCGACGTTTGGGGCCCTGGGTGGAAGCACGGTACCCCAATATACATTGAGATATTGGTAAAGTTCATGCCAGTTATTATTTTGATATATAATGACGTCGTTATAAAATGTTTCTCAATTCTCTGTGCAAGTAAAAAAAAAGAAAAAAAGAAAAAGAAAAAACAGATTTCACTAGTGCGCAGGTTAGGTTTTGATGCAAACTAAGGCTTTGGTACAAGTAAGCAGCTAATGTTTGATACTAATTGCCTGTAGTACTTCACGACGTTGTCTTGTCGTCATTGGATTCGAAAGGGTTACTACGGAAACTAAGTGCTGCTATTACTGATAAATCGAATTTTGTGCATACACCTCAAAGTTATTATCCTACCAGAAACTTCCCGTTGTGTACCCTCAAGGTTTTTTTTTTTTATCGATCACAAGTGACTTTAAACATCTTAAAAGTGTTGAAGAATATGTTTTAAAAGTAAGTATATATATACATATATATATATATATATATATATATATATATATATATATATATATATATATATATATATATATATAGTTTCTGTAAAAAAAATATTCTTGGCTTCTTGAAAGCATTGAACGAATTATGTGGTCACTTTCATTTTCACAGTCACTGCGAGCAAATAGAGTCTACAAGTCATGAATAAAATATTCGGTCTCCTCTTCGTCTACGTTTGTATTTGCAGCGGCGATTGTTTTATTTATTTATTTTCGTTATTACACCGTGCGTTGTCATGACAGAGACAAAACAGTGCATGACAGTTTAGATACATTGCAACGACAATAAGCTGTTAAGAATGGTTTATCAGATGAACAACGACAATGAATCATATAAAACACTTCTGGAGGTGCCTATGCAGTATTTGATAGCAGTAGCACAAGAACAAGAGATTTCGTCGCATCTTCACGTTTCCAGCCTTACAAAGGGGGATCAAACTTGGGAGGCTAAAATTCGCACCCTGACATCCATATGACAGTTTGAATGTGTGCTCTACGCACATTTAACTCGAACACTTCCGTTGTAGATGAGAGACTTTTCAAATCAGGAGATGACGTAGCTTTTCGCCTTGACATCTTTGCCATCCACGCATCGACTAGTACATCACACATATTTTCTCCTCTTTTGCTTTCGTAGCAACGAACATGAAATACTTGGTTTCTTTTACAAGATCGCCGCTATTTGCATGAAATTTTCCAAGTAGCTTGAGTTTGTTGCCGCAGTGCACTCCCTTTTTGATGCCAAAACACTGGGCAACCGTGTCCCACCTGAGAGAGCACGTGTACCTGGAAGATCTGGAAGAAATGCCTTGTCTTTTTCTACGCTTGCACCAACGTCGACAACGGTCCTGATAGTCCCACTGCTTTCTATAGTTAACACTCGCGACAGTTTAAGCGTGATTAAAAAAAGTACATGAGAAGTATGAAAACATCGGTATCGTCGCACGTAGCAGTGATACTCTTCACTCCCTTTTGAGTAATCCTCACTACTTGCTGCACTATGATCACACCTGCTTCTTCGTATATTGTCCGCAAATCAGTTCTGTGTACTATCTCTTTGGAGTGGAGTCCTTTCCAGTTATGACCAATTTATAGTCCAGATTTCTGATATGAACATCAGTTAGAAGTTGCTGGATAATTAACTCTGTCAGTTGTATCTTGTTTTCAGTGACAGTAAGTACATTTTCCGGGATGAAAGTGATGTTTTGAAACTCGGCTTTTGCCTCCTGCTACCAAACTGGCCAGCTTGGGCCAATCTTGTGCCACTCTTAATGCTGTAATTGCAGTGTCTGTCGAATAGCAAATACACATTAGAGAACCT
Source organism: Thermobia domestica (assembly GCF_964235325.1). Classification (NCBI taxonomy): domain Eukaryota; kingdom Metazoa; phylum Arthropoda; class Insecta; order Zygentoma; family Lepismatidae; genus Thermobia; species Thermobia domestica. The sequence goes on from NW_027656570.1 coordinate 44,464, forward strand.
TGTCTTCTGAAACACGTATTCACATACGTTACTGGAATAGCCATGAACAGTTCCATTGTTCGGACAGTCTACTACCCACAGTATAGCACTTCTATCAATCACTGTATCTTCTGGTCTGAGGATTACTCTTGCAGATGCATCAACTTTTAGCTGATTCATCATGAGTGATTTCGCCTTTGTTATTCTCATCTCCCGGTAGTCATCAAACATGGCAATTGGTACCGGGGCAAGTTCATGTTTAAGGACAGGTTGAAAATTGATGTCTCTTGGCCCTTGTAATCCAGGAACACGAGAGCAGATCAACGTGGCATCACATACATCTGTAGTTCCAAAGCATTTGGACTTCCTGTTAATAGTCATCGTTATAAATTTCTTTGGTATGAAGAAACCTGCCTGCCAAAAAGCTGAATATTTAACCATTTGATCCATTCCAATATTCAACGCATTGTGAACATTCACTTTTTCTGACGCGATTCTGCCAGTGACTATGTTGGTAAGAGATTGGGAATGGTCATTCGTGTCAAACGGATCAATACACGTTTCTAGCTTAATCCTGAGTTTCTCTCTGTCAATGCTATCTGCTCGAATCCTTGCTGGTTTCTCTTCTTTGTGAGTAGTGACTTCATCACTCTGACTGTCGTTGGTCAAGTCGGATAGATCTTGCAAAATACGGCTAAAGTGCGCATGCTGTATACCCACGTCTTCATACTTTCTGGTTTCATTGTCAGTCCGATGATTCCACGGGATCCTTTACCATATCTCGTAAATGTCGTTTCGATATACATGTCAGACCAGATGCCGTTCCACAGCCCTTCCTTGTGGTGCATGACGTGCTCCCCTTCCATGAATTTCTTTAGTACATCACCATGACATTTTTGCATTGACTACAAATAATTCAAACCGTATCCTGTATAATTGTGATGACCAGTAGGAAGGAAATACGGCAGCATTTGCTTTACTGCTCACAGGTGTAGTGGTCATTCACTTTCACGTTCAGCTCTCACAAACACAATAATAATAATAATAATAATAATAATAATAATAATAATAATAATAATAATAATAATAATAATAATAATAATAATAATAATAATAATAATAAAACAGGCTTTACTAAATTTTCCACACCATAGTTTGGATGTAAAGCTGCTTGATGCTTTTTTTTAATATAAGCTCTTCCTTTGAATTTACCGCAAGAAAAATAAGTCTCTGAACTTCTTCAACAACCAATTGAAGAGCTCTGAAATTCTATGTGAACATATTACCAGACAGCATTTTTGGAACACTTCCAGATGCTGCCTTCAAAATATCTTCAAGACCATTTCATGTCATCAGACATCCAACGCAACCAATAAAGATCATTAGTCTGTACATTCCCTCAAGTTTTGGAATGAAAGTTGAAAATCGTTTGGTGTAAAACCAGCTGATGTGCACAGCCAACTTGTACAGTTGCTGGTTGTATGTGAATATAGTCACATTTTTCCACACATATTGGTAAATTGTATGGCCTCAACCATTGGTGTGAACTTGGTGTCGAGGTCTGCAGGATCCATGTCTACTAAGGGGGTATATATGGCCCTTATGGCTGTTAGAGAGTCTTGTCCTTGCTGGCGGCAAAATTATGTATTAAATCCAGCAAATTCTGGGGTATCGTGCTCAGTTACTATCCGTTTTATAAATTGGAAATCAAAGTCTCTACATCTACATAAGAGTGTACCTTAAAATGATTGTCTATAGAAATATTTTTTCTTACTGGCAAATCAATGTTTTCTCGTCCCACGCATACTGCATTTCCTATGGTTAATATAACTTCATTTTGAATTTTCTGTATATACATAAATTTTACATTATTAAATATGGACTCAACAACAATGGTAAACTGCTCAAACTATTCTTTGACCATTAAAATATAGGTGTAGACACCTATATTTCTAGGATAGAACAAGATCTTGGAGAGATATAAATGAAAATAGAAATTTCGTTAATGGCGGTAGCTTTTTGTACATACATAAATTTTACATTATTAAATATGGACTCAACAACAATGGTAAACTGCTCAAAGTATTTTTTGACCATTACAACATAGGTATTTACACCTATATTCATATGATAGAACAAAAAGTTGAAGAGAGATTAATGAAACTAGAAATTCCGTTAATGTCGGCAGCCATATCATATTAACGTGTTTTATACAAATTGCCCAAGGGTGTTAGGGCGACACCCTTCCTAATATTACTTGGTAGGGTTAAAATATTATGAAAACGTGAAAATATTTTATGCGGACGTGAATGCACGGTACACCCAAAATCAGGGGTTTGACGGCCGGACTAATACTTTTGTTTGACGACTTTCCCCTGTCAATTACTTAGAAATATTATCCATTCCTCTTAAAATATAAAGCATAAGCAAGGTATCTTAAACTAAAGATTTAATTTCATTTCGCTTTCCAGCAGATTAAATCAGTACAGAACTCATTTTATTTCTATTGTTGTATTTATGATCTCTCACTTCATAGTGTTAAGCAGACATTTGTGTTGTTTGTGTTTACACTAAATATTAAATTAAAAGAGGAAGCATGAGATGGAGTCTTCCTTTGTCAATTCGCCTTCTAATTAAAAGTAGTGAGACAGAAAGTATACTTGTAAATCTTAGATATTATGGATGATTTGATTTGATTGAATTTAATGTCCTACGATTAAGCCTGCTAGTCCAAAGGAGACGTGGTCCTATTGATTATAGTGGAATCTGAACCACTTTGGTGGTTCAACTATACCCCCCACCGGAAATCGAACCCGCGACCACGTGAACCTAGATGCAGGGTGTCCGAGAAGTCCTTCCCTGATTACAGAAATTGATAACTCAGGCTAGAAATAAGATAGAAATATGAAACTGGTGTTGAATTGTTTACAAACTATAAAAGTTTTTGTCTGTGTTAGGTCTACCGAATACGTATACCAGATCTTGAAACCCTGCAGCAACGAATAACAACAGTCGTTGCATCGATCCCTCCAGTGATGTTGGCTAATGTGTGGATGGAAATTGAATATCGCCTAGATGTGCTACGTGCTACCAAGGGTGCTCATGTGGAAGTGTACTGATGTGACCAAAACTTTTATAGTTTGTAAACAATTCAACACCAGTTTCATATTTCTATCTTATTTCTAGCCTGAGTTATCAATTTCTGTAATCAGGGAAGGACTTCTCGGACACCCTGTATTATGGATGAATCTCTGCTTTCTTAATTTGAGTAAACGGCAAAAAAAAAGTTTTAAAACCATGATTAAATTAAACGATTAATCGATGCTATAAAAAGTAGAGTAATACTACTTGATTCTCATTTGAATTCGGCCAAGTTCAGTTAAGTTCGTATGAACAAAATTAACTATATAAATAAATGTATTTGTATTATTGATAAAAATGAATTTTAAAAAATAAGAAATTTGTTACAGGAGACATTTTATTTCTCTATGTTGCAGATATTTACATCTTCCTTAAAATTAAAAAATCTACTTACATTTTTGAAACCAGTTTTTATTAGTATACGTTATTTGGTCTAGAAATTAATTTTGTGCTGGTCGAGGAAGTAGAACTTAATTATTAGAATAAATAATGAATTCCAATAGTAACACATACTTTGTGAGTATTCAATGTACTCTATGTCGGGTAAGAGATGTATTCATAATATGAACATAAGTGACGGTGCAAATATAATATAAAATAGATGCAGTAAATATTTACACAGATCAGAACCCTCTTTACTCAAAATGTTTGGTCTAAATTATTAAGAGGTGCATAAAATTGCATAGCTGCTGTTTATTTGCTTTTCTTTTCTGAATGTTGTTTTGTTGTTGCTGTTTTTAGATTATTTTTTGATAAACGCACAGTACATAGTTTAAAGTTACTACTACTGTAATATCATTGTAAATCACAAAATACTGCAATGTTTTAATTTTTCTGTGTCAAATACCGTAAGAACAAGATATAAACCTAAATGTTGATAACGTAAAGTTCTTATTTTCTGTCATATATAAATCCAAGCTTCTATTTTTCAGAATGGTTAGAGGTACTACGTAACTCTCTAAGGGGTTGTAAAGAAATGATTGTAGAGGGTGGAGCAGGAAAATGGGACATTTTCAATTGAAGTGAAATGCACTAATCAATGCAGGAAAAAAATAAGTTTAATGATTCATGTAGAGAGTATGCCATCAACCATGACATTAATTATGTCCCTTACATGTCACTTTACTTCTTGAAGACATCGGAAAGATAAGCTCTCAGTTCAACGATGTTTGCAGAACGTGTATTATACTCTTTGCTTTTGAGAGGGTCTCCTATATTCGCCACAGAGAGAAATTACACACACTGAGTTCAGAGAATCTCAGAGGCCATAAAATATCACCGTTCTTATCAAATGCTTTCACAGCGAGCACATATTCCGCACAACTTCAATGCTTCGTTAATCCTAAATGAAAAAGTCTTCTCAATATTGTCTTATCGACCCCAAATAAATGCCATCCATACAATGTTGCCAATACTAGATTCAAAACTTTCAGTTTTCCTGCGCCACCCTCTATATACGCATATTACGCGGATTATCTAACTAAACATTAAATTTTTAGAGGCAGCTCATATTCTAGTAAATACAGCAAATCTTTTTGAAAAATTATTTTTATTTTAATCTGTGCTGATTCGTTACATTTAATTTACAACTCGTATGTGCGTCATTATTAGGAATGTGTGTTACCGTTAGGAGAACAGAAATAACAATAAATACAATCTGCTAGTTAACATTGTGTTTCTCATGCACGCATGATAATTAAATAGTTAATCTGTTTAAGCATAATTAAAATTATCAATTATTATTGGCAACAAGTGACATATTTTCTACCAACACCCAACATTTGTCTTCTCGATTTTCCCAAAACCTACGCATCAGAAATTCTAGTCAAACATTTCATTTTGTTAAGTGTGATGTGATTTATCCATTGATATATGAGGAGAGCGCGAAAAGTTTTCGCCCAAACATAAAAGAGAGCAGGTATATAAGTATAATTGGAGTATATGGTAAGGTGATTGTATGCATTTACGTGTGTAACTAGAATACCGTCGTGTAAATGCTCCTTTTATTCTTGGAGGTTGAATCAATTGTTGGAGCAAAATAAGAAACGTTTGTGTTCCCGTGTGTCAAGGGCGCCGATTCTGGGGAGCCAAGGCCCCCCAAAGCCGATGTGGGCCCCCTTATTTTATTTAAGGATATACAATATTTGGCATAATTTGAATTCAAGCCTTCTGCATCTGGATGGGTCACCCCAAATTTACAGAGAAATCGGCGCCTTTGCCGTGTGTCACTACTGGTTTGACTCCTGTTTGGTTTTCGGGATCGCAGTTGTGGGGCAATAAACAGTCACCAAGTGGCTCAAATATTCACGTTGAAAGTGGGCCAAACTTAGGTGTGAAACAAACAAATTAAGTTTTTCTCTGATCAGTGTTCAACTCTTCTGGAGTCCACTTTCGGGGCATCTTTCTCATTCCTAATTGCTTAGAATAGTGTAATAGACACACTCGAAATGAAATCCCTATTATACCTGCAACCCTCTTCAGGTCAATTCGTGTATTTGAGAGAGCCGCTTCGTACAAAGAATCAAATTTCCCGGACAATACTGCTGTTTTTGATCGTCCTAAACGCGCTTCGACTTCGTTTGATGTTATTTCTCTCCTGAAGTCAGTAACTCGCTCTTTGGTTGGGCTATATCAAAGCCGCATGATATTATGTAATTCATCGTCAATCTTCTTGCCATTCATTCCCTTGGAATAAAAGATATTTTATCAGTAGCCTCATTTCCAGTCGGCTGAATTTCATATTTTAGTGCCCCTTCACTCACTCAATCCGCGTCAACAGAAAACGCATTTACACCACGATGTTCAAATTGCAACTAAGTGGTCCTACATAGCGCTGTCGCTAACGCTCTTGTCTTTGATGCAAGCGCTCCCGGATTCGATGGGGAGACTCGATTTAAAAAGTGTAAATGCTTTCTTCAGGCCAGACATCCTGAGTAAGGTTTCCCTGAGTTTTCCTCATTCACACCAGGCAAATGCCTGGATGGTATCTGGGTCCCAGGCCGCTTCTTCCCTTCCCTAATTATTGCTTCCTTCCCTTTCCTCTGATATTGTGATCGCCGAGGGACGTCATCCCTCGTACCTGGCGAGTTAACATGGCTATAGATATCGAAAGTCCAGAAATCTAATTCCTAACCTAAGTTGCATGAGAACTAAATACAATAATCATTTTAACATTATTTTAATCATGCTATACTATCTGGCCCCTTTCCGTGCAGTGTTTCTTTCAGAAAAAAATGTTCCAGGTGTACACTTTGTGTTCGGAGAAGCACATATTATTTTCACACAGTTATATTCTATTTATTATTGTATTATAGACTTATTATTTTTATCTCCTCCGGAGGGATACTCTCAGAGCTCCGAGAGGGTCAGTGCCTCTCAAAAAAAAAAAAAAATGTCTGGAAGAAACATTGCTTCCGTGCTAGGCCAGGAACGTTTCCATCCCTTTTGTGCGAGTTGAATTTGAACAATAATATAGTGCAAAAAAAAAAATAGTTTAAGAGTTAATCATAATTTTAAGCTTTAACTCATTAAACGCACTGTGAACTACCGTTTCGCCAGGGTCATAATGAAAAGTTTGATAATGGTATATTCAGATCAGTTAGAACCTAATAGTTTGTGTGGTTATCTTGTAATATCAATTTTTATATTTACAAAATAAAAAGTACATTTTTGTTGATTACTGACTTGTTATTGACTGTTTAGTGATGCTAGGCAAGAATATTTTTGGAAGGAGTGTATAGAAGTATTAAACAAAGAAATGCTCTGTGCACTCAAAATCTTCATTTGCCAAGCGCTCATGTATCATATGTAAACGCCTGAACATATTTGCACCATATACAAAGTTCATATCTAAAGGATCTTATTACCCTTACATATAGCCTTCAAATATATATATATATATATATATATATATATATATATATATATATATATATATATATATATATATATATATATATATATATATATATATATATATATTATTAGTATTATTATTATTATTAATTAAATAACATGTGAGAACAAACGTATAAAGATTTTTAAAAATCATTTTACTCCTTTGTGTCTCAAATGACAACGTAATTAAGCTATTTTTTTAAGTCTCCCTTTTTTGTGCTCTTGATATATCCTTTCTATCTTTGATCTCTTTCTAAGAATTAAATATTTTGCATGTTGTCATCAAACAAGATTAAAACTAAAAGGCTTTCATTTAGAAGTCCATAAAAAGTAATTCCGAACAACTAACTATAAATATAAGGGAGTAATGAAGAGCATAGTCATGTATATACATTCAATTAAGTTGAATTACTTTTCCTTTTAACAAAAATAATCTAAATCTAATTAATAAAATGTGTACAATACCTTTAGCTTTTGCAGTAACGGTATAAAGTTTTTTTAAAGATGAAAGTTAATTGGAAGTCAACATTATTTTAGAAAGGATTTTTCCGTAAAAGGGGATCTTTTCTTAAACATACACAGAACAATTGTCTCTTTCTTTCTACTAGTATTGAAAGAGTAAAATAGGTCTGTATTCTCTAAAAAAAAAGAAAGAAAAAAAGAAAAGAAAAAGAAAAAGAAAAAAGAAAAAAGAAAAAGACATACTACATTACAATAGAGACAGACACATTGAACATGTTGATCAGTAATCTACAGACACATCGTTTACTAGTAACAATAAAACAACGAACATTTTCTAAAAAAACGCTAGAGTAGAGACATACATTTTAAACATACGTACACCTATCAAATGATATAGTCAAACCATTAGATTACATTGTTTCCTTGAAATTTGGTAACTTTCAGGTAAAATTATCATGGTTCTTTTCTTGCAAAAATTTGGGAAACTGATGTAAACTTACGGATTAATTATGTCGTCAATTGAGAAAAATATTGTGTGTGTATATTAGAGTAGTCCAATTTCGTTATTCAACAATAGTGAAATCATTTAGTCCTGATTGTTGAAATCACATACTATTTTTTCTCTTTCCTCCCGTTTGTGTTATTAGTATTCGATCCTGAGAAATTGACCAAACGAAATTTGATGTTCAACAACAGAGAAATTATTAACTCCTCCTTGTTCAAACCACATATTATTTCCTTTCTTCTTGTCCTATCTATGGTATTACTATATGCTTCTTATATATATTTTGTTTATACTTTATTTCATATGCTACCTCCTGAATTCTTTGATCTTAATCTTCTCGAAGAATATTTTCCGCGTACCTCTCTATTGTATATGTTTCCATCGGGTTTGAAACCCCTAAAACTTCCTAAGTTAACACACATTTGTACACTTTCTCAATAAAACTATATTTGTTTAACATTGAAATGATTGATGTAGTATGAAAATCTGATCTTTCACTTTATCTGTTTTCTTTGTCTTATAAAATCAATATAGTTCTGTATATTTTTCTGAAAATATAGGTGGAAGTATTTTACAATTGCTTATCGTCTTTTTCGGTGCAAAATAATACTCGTTCGATACTACATAGACATAGTGGCTTATAGTATTAGAACCCGTCTCGAAGTTTTCGATAACACTGAATAGAAATGGAAGATATTTTAATATTATTACGTTCTTCTTTTGAACCTAACTCTGAGTAGAAAGGGGAAGTTTTACTATTATCAGTCCTTTCTGTTTAACATAAATTTAGATGGGAAGGTAAGAAACTTTATCGAGTGATCAGTAAGGCCAAAAGGTTGTAGCCTACCAATTAAAGTGAATCGTCTAAAACAAAATTTTTAATTTGATATCTGTCCTATTTGTGAAAGTTACCTTTTGATTTCAAATAAAAATTCCCAAAATATTTTTTCTCTTTCAATATTTAGAGGTGCCCCAAGACGGATGAATTTTGTCAAAAACGATTAAATTTGTCATATTTTAAAAATTTGGATCGTCTAAAACGAAATTTTGACTTTGAAATCTGTCCTCTGTAGGAAAGTTGCCTTTCAATTTTATCATTTTTTATTCTGTGTAGAATATTGTTATTCATTAATCGCCTGGTGTTTAAAGTTAGCTAAATATTATGTTCTGATAATGCAAAAATATAAAGGTAACCGTCAATAAGGAAATATTAAGAAACGTCATTTCATCACGTGCCCCAAGTGGCTCGAAATTTGGCAATTTAAAAGTTGAAATGAAAATTCTGGAAAAAAGGAGGGGAAAGAAAGAAAAATGTAAAAATTGGTTAGCAAATTGTTAGTAAAGCAGTTGTAATTTACAAAACTCTAAAATGTTAAGATTACATTCAAATTGCAAATTATTACAAATTTTTAAAGGAGTTTGAATTGATTTTTCATTTCAAAATCTTTCATTTTCTTCCGCGAAGCAATTCCAGATAATAGGTAGCCATCCTAAGACTCATGTCCAATAGCCGTCTGAGATGCCTCTGTAACTTAACGCAACATTCTATTCCTTGGGTGTGGCACGGAAGACAGGAAATCGCAGAAATGTGGCGGAAAGTTTTTGAAATAGTTCGTTGGCATCTCAAACGTCAGTGGTAGTTCTGTTCTTGGTTCTTCTTGCCAGTTGATCAATTACGTGTACTCAGATGCTGTGAAGTTGATCGTGGGCACTCAGAACTGTCGAAGTTTGGATTTACTACATTCCTATCGGTCAACTACATTCTTCTGTACGCTATTTCACGTATGTGTTCCCTACTGTCAGTAAGCATCGCAAGAGTATGTTTTCTGCTGGAGCAAAGAACGTATTACGTTGAATTACAAAGTCCACCCTTTCCCTGAGATGAGTTTCAAGATATCGCGACAGATCGATAAGCTTCCACAGTTGAAGTGCTCCTGTGTTGCAAGAGTTCCTCCTTGATACTGAACCAAATTGGAACATAAACAAGCATGACATATAAACACAATGTGATTAAGCTGTGTGATGAATCAGCTGTTACAGACATACAACCGAAGAAGTCTGCAAGCTTCTGGAGTGATTGACCGGGCCTGGCTTTCACATTGCTAAATCAGGTGAGCATTTTCCATTTGCAAGTGCTTTACACATGCAATATAGATATTGCTGCTCTGTGCTGAGATCTTCAACATTAATAATTGTTGGAAAGTGTGAGCTCTGAATAGGAGTGAAGGCAGTAACCGATCTCTCCTCACAATTCTGAATGGCTTTTCCCAGAGGTCCTGTGAATGACTTCGGTCCGGAGGTTTCTCCATGTAGGTGATTAAGTAAATGTTGGAGAGGCAGTTCATTTAGATGAAGCATACAAACCAGTCATTGGACCATTCGTTTCAGTTCCATTTGACCTCCCCTGATAGCGGCATTCTACATTCTTCACTCCTTTGTTCTATCACAACCAATGGCGATAAACCTATTCAGTTTAATCCTGATGATTTAAGGTATTCTAAAATTGCATTGCTGATGCTTGCTGCATATCCCAATTTAGGGGAAACGTGACCAATGTGTACTGAAACTGGTTGACTAACCATTGTGACATGTTCTGTTATAGTTCATCTATAAAACTTACAAGGAACCCCTTGAGTGCGAGATCGAAAGTGCAATCTCGAGTAAGGTTCATTTGAAAGTGTACAATGATGACAGGAAAAATATTAGCTGCTAATGGCTCACATGTGAATCAGGAGGGAGATAGAAAATGCGTGTCCGTGAGGTGCAGAGATCAACCTTCTATGAGATATATGTAACACACTTCACAAAATGGACATCATCGACATTCAAGAAATGTTGAAAACAAACCATTAACTTGCAGCATGAACACCGAATGAAAAATGACGCGACACAATGATCACAAATGTACTCGCCATCAAGATCGAAGACGAATTTCTTGGGAGTTACAAACCGTTCGGGACGTTCAGCTAGGTATCTACTTTTAAAGAATGCATATAGAATCATATTGATATAACGGGGAGATGAGAACTGATGGAATGTAATGGCATCCGTCTTCCACAAGAGCAAAAAAGTCTTAATAAATACGTTATTACACGATTTTGAAATATGTTTAAAATCATGTTTTAAACTGTTCAAAATGTTTAAAACATTTTTCCGTGTGTGTTTTAAAACATGTTTAGAACATTTTGAACATCTTTTTCATGTTTTAAACATATGTTTTGTTCTTTTTTTAAAAAAATATATTTTTTCCAACCCTGCTTCATAGCAAAGCAACTGGATATAGTATTCAAAAAAGCAGAGATATTGGGCTATGAAAGATTCATGTGATCAGTGAATGAATTTTATATTCTGTTAGAAAATATAACCTACTTGATGTTCTGAACTGACAATACAGAACTCATTTACAATGTAGCTGAAATTGTGCTGCAACTAACGTACCCAAAAAATTCTAGCAAGGAATACAGCAAACGGGCAGGCACGTAGCTAAGGGGGGGAGGAGTAAGGGGGGTCCGAATCCCCCTCCCCTTCGACACCAGAAATGAAAAAAATTAAGGAAGGATGAAACAAAATGAAATGGATAAAGAGGGATCAGCGTTAAAAATAAACTACAAGAAGCTTTTGGTTACTCTTTCGTATAAGGAAATTTGTATTACTTGCAATACATGGTTGCGAGGTGAGCGATATATCCTGGAAGAGTCAGGGAATTTGAAATTTCTAGAAAAGTTGCGGAATTCTCAGAATTTCTACTACGAGTCAGGGAGATTTCAAGCTTCCGAAAGCATAGTGCCGTTGTGTAACAGCGTGGACATTTTTTAACATAATTTTTCGTCATCGCAACCTTGTAATATCAAACATGTTATTTCAAAAACAATTTTCTACTGCTCCTTTAACCTGTCATTTGAAACAGACAGTAGTTGACGGAATAATAAAAACATACATATATATATATGGAAAGAAAGTTCTGTTAACATTTGAGTCAACAGAAAAAGGAACGGAGATATTGTAAAATATTTTACAAGACATTATTGAGTATGTACTTTTTATAGTAGTGAATGTGTACTTTTTATAAGAGTTGAGATCATAATGAAAGGAAAATTGTTATATTTGAATAAACAGAAGAAGGATGTAAATATTGAATAATATTTTTCAATACGTTTATTTTTATTTTACTCGAGATTTCTTCATAGTTTATTAAAATATAGTTTAGATTAGATTGATAGTATTCATATTGATTATTAGATTCATAATTTAGATTGATCGAGCTCCTGGGCCTTTAGAATTACATGTCAGGCCTCCTTCCTGTTACGAAATCCTGGCTAAACGAACCAATATATGTTCCAGTAAAATAGTTTAGAATGATCAAGCCCCTGGTGTGATGACCACAGTATTTCATGTTACGGACCCCCCCTCCTTCACGAAATCCTGGCTACATGCCTGAAACGGGTATGTAATGACACACAAGAGTGAAAGGCAAAACAGTGACTATAATTCCGTGCGCCAATGTGACGGATAAAAATTTTATTCCCTCGGTATTTTTATAGAAGGAAATATGACAAGAAAAAGAATTTGATAATAATTTTCATCCAGGTAGCATCTACGGAATGATCTCATTGTCGGTTTTGCTCCAAGTAATGTTTCAAACCAAAAGAAAACCCAAACCCGAACCCGAAGCAACACCTAAAGACACACGATCCATCTTTTGGAAAATAATCCAGTGGTTACTCTATCCACAAACTACTGCCAACACCAAAAATAACTAGAAGTAGATTGTAAGTGAGCGTTCTATAAATGCAACGGAAGTATTGGTAAAATATGCCATGTATGTAACAACTGGCCCTTCCACTCTTTCCAGCATGTAGAAGCGAAACAAAGAAGAAGGATAGAAACTTGATTCGGAGGAACTGTTGGGGTTATCGTTGCGATTTTTGGAGTTATATCAACAGAACTGAGTGTATCGAACGCTAATCTTGGTTTAACGAAAGTTGTGATTGAGGTAGCATTCTTAATTGTGCATATTATGTGATGCCAGTTACGCAATGTTGTCTGACTCTGACAATAATGTTGCATGCGACCATTATTTAACGATGTTTACACGTTACAATCTCAGACATTTGTTCTCAATTTTATGTAATATAGAACCAGATAACATATTGCCAATAACAGTGTTAAATTTTCACGACAAAATGTACTTACTTAAGAAAATAACACACTTTTCCTATAGTTAAGAACGTAGGGGCATATTATTACCCGACATCTGTGGTTATAACGCCTTCTCTTGATCTTTTTTTTTTTTTTTTTTTTTTTTTGACTCAGTGTTATCGTCCTATATACGGAATACTTCTGTTTTCTCATTGCATTATAGCAATGGGTCTACTCTTGTCCTGTAAATTTTAAAAACTGTCTGAGTGCCACAGGAATCTATATCTTAAAGCAGTGGTTTCCAACAGCGAAAATTTAGAATGGAAGACTAAGTAAGCGTTTAATAATTAGTAAAACGTATTTTGATACGGAATATACTAGTCAATTTCTCCATCGGTAGCAAAAGTGTTCAGTACTATCTAGTCACTACTTTATTGAAATGTATAGTCTTACTGGTGTTGCACGCAAGGGAGTTTTGATACGTTAAAAGAAATCAAGTATGTTGCAATATCTGAGCGTACGGCAAAGTATTTTGTTAGTTAAAAAGGTTGCGGATCATCGCCATATAATGAACATGATATCCAGTATTTCGGCATAGAATGGAACATCCTTTAAGAATATTACAGAATACTTTACATTGAAACATTTCTTACCTCCATCGTGTTTACTGCTAAGAAAGCAGGAAGATGCTTATATCAAGGTTCTAAATTTAATTAAACATAAAAGCAAGATTAGATGGAGAGAATATTAAAGTTACCACGGAAGTAATTTACGGATTTAGTTGCAAAGAACAAGAAGGACTTGGCGTCTACCCAGATTAAAATCATACAAGAAGAGTTCTCATATCTTACACCGTTAGTGCAAGACGTCTGAATACAAGAACAGCCATGCATGAAAGTAGATTCGTTAAGCTCCACCGCTCAACAAACTAGGAATACAGTAACCAGCATTTTATAGACCATCTTCTACCCTTCTCTTGGAGGTTCACGTTTTATGTAAGATGAATGTTTTCATCGTTTTAACATTCGCGGAAAAGTAAAAGAAGTAGCCATGATTCTGCAGGCAGTACAGACGGAACAAACTCTTTTGGTCTTTAAGTGCTTCTCTAATTTCTTCTCATAGTCTTGTACAGGCACCAACAAAGGTCCTATCCATCCATGCTCATTCTAAAGACAGTTTTTCAAACTGATCCAAATATATCAGTTTAAATACATAATTTACTCATATATAGAGAAAGAGAAGATTATTTTTGTGCCCTTTCCACTGGTCTAATGTCTAGCGCGCGCATCGTTCGTGCTCCTGTTCCTGAGTTTGATCCTCGGTGGGAGAGCATTGAACGAATTCTCTTAAACTGTAGATCCATATCTCATATTTTTTCTATAGATTTGGTAATGAATGGGGAAGCTTCAATTCTACAAACAAACAAACAGATTATTTGTTGTTATCGGTTGATGTTTAGTGTCTCTTGTCACCATCAAGGTTAAATTAGCCGTGGAGTCCAAACTACCGTAACACGTTCAGATTTCAACCTCTCCTTTGGAAATCGAACCCGAGTCTATTTGCACCAAAGACGTGCGCACTAGACACTAGGCCCGCATGGAGAGCGTTATAGATAGATAGATAGATAGATAGATATAGATAGATATCGCACACATGGTGGAAGACTGTTACAAGTCAAAAATACACGTTTGTGGGACAATGACTTTTAAAGTTTGTTATTCTATCAATCGCTCCCTGGAATACTGGTATTTCTGCCATCTGGGAGTTAATTTGTTTAGTTACGTTTATGTAAAAATACCACCAGGTGTAGCTTGCTTCTCTCTCTCTCTCTCTCTCTCTCTCTCTCTATTCTCTTTTGAGCGATGATAACTCAAAAAGTGGCAATTTTTGGCAATATAGATGGAGGCACTAAAATATTTTAAGTGCTTAGTACCTCTGAGTGTCTTAATTCGGGCTCGTCTATCAATGTTATGTACCAGTGTAGTACATATACTATAATAACTAAAATAGTGTTAGTACACCAATGTAAGTTGTACAAAAAATACATCAATGTGAAGATTAATAGAACTATAGAACTAAAATTATTAAACTATGCATGTATATTGAGTGGCTTATATATTATATTGAGTGACTTTTTCTTAATGCGAACTGCTGCTACATAGTCACGCAAGAAAAGAGAGAAAGTGGGTCAATATGTTACATGATGTGGACAAAGTAGTCCAGTGGGAGTCATTTTTCAGCCAACTATTCTTGCTCTTCTTTCTGTCCGTAGAGAACAAGAAACGCAAAGCCCACTTATATCTTAGAGTCGACACAGACAGACTTGGAAATACCCATTCTGCAGCAAAACGTAGAAACCAGAGGAGCTATTTTGTGAAAAAGTCGGAAAGTTGGAAAAAATAGTTGAGCTGAGTCTTCTTAGATGTCAAGGATACCTATGAGATAAGCTTCAACGACATAATATCCTTCAAGAGGTACTACAGAAACGAGAATCCAATTGCATGAAGCTATAACTGCGCTATGTCTTGCGGAAAATTGCTCTTTGATTCATATTTCTTAGCAGTGAAATTTATTATTCTGTATAAGAGCCACAAAACTTGGTTAGTAAGTGGCCCTTAAAATTATATCCCATTTCCATGAAAACATTAGTTTCATACTCTTTATTGTTTATGGTCAGCAAAGATGTTTTGTTTTGATCTACATGAAACGTAACGTAATTTACTAAAGAACACTTAGAAGAATTCTAGTGCGAGTCAACAGACTAAGCAAGTCTTCCAAACTAACAAGGATTTCATAGAGAAAATCAAACTCGTAAGCAACTCCTGTTCATTTAAAAGGATTTTTTCTTTTCTTTTTAGTATACCATCATTCTATTATGTGCTACTGATTATAAACAACTTCCTAATTAGAGTCCTATATAAGTTTAGACCAATGATGATTTCTGAATATTTATCCCCTACGAACTTCCAATGTACGGGGCTAAAAGTAGTACTGCAAAAGTGCTGATAGCCTACGTTGTGGCATTTCATTCTTCGAAACACCCAATTTGAGCATTGCCATACTTATCTCGACGATTTCACTGGAGTTCTTTCTTAAATTGAGTTTGGTTGGTCTTACAGACTCAGGTGCAGACCGCATATCACATAGTCTTACTATATCGTTCACTGTATATTTTCACATTAGAGATGCAATATTGTACTGGGAAAACTAAAATGCGTATCGAAAAAGGCTACCATGGAGCACTCCTAAAATTGATGTTCTGTATGAGACTAATTGGTCGGAAGTTTCACAACTTTTGCATTGGAAACAAGTTTCTCACTTTTATTATTATTATTGTTATTATTATTATTATTATTATTTTACGACCATTATTTCATGCTTCCTGTAGAATTTTCTGGAAAAAATTCCCCAAGTTTCACCAGAAAACCATGGCTTATATAACTACACAAATACTGAAATAATAATAATTCACATTTTATTACAATGCTAGAAAAAATATATTAAACGTTTTTGTCCTTCACTTTATTTTCTTTTAGAAATCAATTATGAGGATTATATATACCACACGCGATCGATGAACCTTACCTGATCTTGACTAAAATTGGCCAGGTGGTAGGCCTTAACTAAGTTAGTACCTATATGGAATATTATGGGTATAGACTTTTGGCTCGCGAGTTATTAGGTACGAAAGTTGGGTTTGGACTTAATGAAATCTAGAAATTTCGCTAAAGCGTAGTAGATAGAACTTATCCGATTTTGACTATACTTAATGTGGTGGTAGATCTTAATAAGCTTAGTACCTACAAGTAATATTATGATGTTCAGACATGTGGTTCTTGAGTTATTGGCCATCAAAGTTTTCGTCACTGAATTGGCGGTAAAACAACGACTGAGGTTAGACAGGGTGGCCCAGTGGTCGAAAGGGCAGTGACCTTGACTGGCGGGTATACTCATGTCCAAAATGATTGTCGCATATCTATAACTGTCTTCTTGTAAGAATATAATTAGATAATGATTTAGAATAAGCATTAAGTCCAAAAATGTTAAAACCTTAAAAAAAACTAAATTTGTGTGATTAAATCTACTTTTTTCTTCATTTTGCAGCTGTCGTTACTTTTTTTCCTCCTGAGAACGTGTTCGGATTTGCCGGGTTTTCGGATTTCCGGGGTTTGGATTTGAGGGGTTGTACTGCAATAAGAAGTAACATCTATTAAAAGAATTCAGTTGTTTCTACTTAAATGGCATATTCCACAACAGATTAAATATCGTCCAATTTTCCATCCTCAGTTAAACACTGTAAGGCTAAAGAAGTAGTTAAGTACTTCAGTATGCTTTGACAACACCAAAAAAAAAAAAAAAAAAAAAAAAAAAAAGTTCTTATTCGAACGCCTAGAATGCAACCACTTAAGTATATAAATTCTATATATCATTAGGATATAACAGAAAAATATAGAAAGATGAGACATATATGTCATTTGATAGAACTTATTGAACTGAATTAAATAATATAAGGGAATATGAATTCCCATACGTAGTTTTCGAAAAAAATATATACAAAAACCAGTTTTTGTGAGCCTAATAATTGATTATGTACAGTTACAAACCGCTTATAAGGATGAAACTGATCCTGAAATATATCTTAATGAAAGTTTCTATTATGATACTAGCAAGACTAGAAATAACACAAAAAGTACAGGATGACCCAAAAGTAGGTATACACCTCTGCATTGATCAAGTATAACATTCTAGTTTATAGGTTTATTTGGTTTGGCTGTTCCGAGTTTAAGATATAAGTAAAAAACATTAAGAACAAATAATAAAGAAACTAAGTCTACCTGATTTATAACAATAAGAAATAATATAAAAAGCAATGAGTTGATCAGTGCGAGACTGTATACCGTACCTACTTTTGGGCCACTTTGTATTATACTGTTGTTAAAAAGGTCCAGCATATAGAATTGGTGCATGCATCGAGCTGAACATAATGATATGCTTGAGAATAAGTTCTGATGCGTAATTTTTGAGAAGATCGATAAAAAACATTTTCATGATGTTTAACGTGTGTCCTTTTGTAACGGAATAATTTATCGTTACATTAAATTTCTACTTTGCTTTGCGTTGCATAATTTTAAAGGGAAGGATTCAGATGTAGTATCTTAGGTATAGAACTCCTTTCATTTGAAGTGATTAAAGTAGACTTGCACAAACATGTGAGTTGTTAGTTTGTTATTCTACTAGGTTTTGTTGCTTTCGTGTTCTCGTTTGTTTCGTGTTCTCGTTTCTTTTCGATGTGTAATTAACTTACTGCATAACGGTGTACAATTACTTGATCTGTGCCTACGCATACTTTACAATTGTATAAATAATTTTTAGGAATCTCAGAAATACCATATGCTTTAATATTTATAAAATAATTCCTCAAAAGAAAATTTTGTTATTTGTTTAATTAAATTTTAGTATAAGTGTGGCTATTTTCATTCTGTACGTGTTTTCGCATGCTTTTAAAAACCGTGTGGGAAGCCTTACATTTCGTAGATTCTGCCCACAAAAGAAGACGTTATTGATAATGTGAGAAAAGAGGAAACGCGGACGAATAAACATTATGTAAGTGGCGTGTTGTTTTATAAAATTGTAAGGCAATATTTTGAGAATTCATACTTCATTGTTTGTATAAGTAAATCGTTATTACAATGGTACGTTCTGTCTTAAATTTTTCATTTGATAAAAAGACCGTTGAAATATCAGGTGTGTAAAATTATCGCGAATTATGTTTTTAAGCGGATTCTGATTAACGTGTTTATTGCACCTTTGTAGAAAACAAAAACATTGCAATAATGACAATGAATGCGGTGCTTGGAATTTTTAAATATGTTCCTGAAAATAAAATCTAGTGAAAAGGGAAACATTCAGTTTGCGTTAAAGCACAGACTGCTCTAAAAGTTACAGACTGCTCTAAAAGTTTGGTTCATCCAGGTAACAAATAATTAGAACGTTTTCTGCAGTGCATGGGAGGAAGCGTAAATGCTGTTATAGTATTCTCGTTGCTTAGTGAAAATTTTGTTCTCAAGATTCGCTTTCATATCTATGGTAATTTAGTAAGACTGCATGACATAATGAGATCTATAATGTATCATTAATTCGTGCCGCCTTTCGTCCCGATCTATTAATCGACAATGACCACAAAACACCAAATGATCAGAATAGTATGCACTTTTCTTGCATAAATGAAAATTAGATATGTTTGGCAAGATACCTAATTCAAAATAATAAGTTTGTACGTTATTAATTGAATAAATTTCCGAGTTCCATGTAGAAAGTAGTCACGATAATTGCCTTGGTCACGATATTTCGGTATTGTTTTTCAATATTCAGGAAATCAGCAGTGACAAATTAATTAAAAACTGGTCTTATATATCTTTAGCAAAATTTCGTTTTATGTATATTATATTTTCTCTTGTGTAGTATTAACCTATGTGAATTGTAGAATAAATTAAGATGTAAAAAAAATAGTAGCCAAGTATCCATAGGAGCATTGATCAATACAAATTTGAATTCAGACAATAATGTCAATCTTAAAGAGGATTGATGTCCATTCCTTGTTCTTTTTTTTTTAATCTCGGCGAGATGCATGGGTTCATCTTCATAACTTCATCTGTAAATATGCATTATTTCATAATAATATGAAGGAACATTCTCATTATTGTTTTCAAAGTATACGTTAGGTTAAATGTATTAAAAGAGAATCCCCATCAGGTACGTGCTAGAAGTTCACGTGATGGCGGAGCTGCTTAAAATATTATTTGTCGTTGGATCATCATCATCATCATCTCTGCTACAGTTGGGCATTGAAGGAATGGTTGAACGTAAATATATGTTACTCCTACGGTATTGTAGTCTTTATGTAAGAAGGTTTTCTTTTCTTCCTATGGAATTACGAAATATCAACTATCATTAACTATCATGAAATACTAGATTTGTTTCATTGCATCCGAGGATACTTGCTAACATTATTGAGATAAAAGGTTTTATGAAATATTAGTTATCATAAGATACCAGCTTTGTTTGATTGTATCTGTGGCTACTTACTAACATAAAAAAAATAACTTGAATAAGACTCATTATAGATTAATATACAATCTGCTGAAATTTAACCATTCACTTCTAAATACAGGATGTTTAAATACAACTTCCTAAAAAAAGTTTTGTGCTATTAATTGATGTAAATCTATATAATTTAAATCAGAAAAAGATGGAAATGACATATTGATCAAGTGTGTAGTTTCCAAGTAATTCGTTATGCAATATGCTGAGCAAAGATTTGAAAATTTGTTATTTCTTTATTTTTAATCAAACGAGAGTTTGCGTTAATTTATTCACAAGAATACATTTTATGAAGTAAATATTTTTTTTAAGAATTTTAAATTAATTACTAATTTATTTAGTTCCATGAATAGAGGTTACCCGTCAAAACTCAAGAACCTGGTTTCTGATACGTAGTTATGAGAAATATACTTTCAGTTTATTTGCAGTTTCTTTGTTTCTCTTTTGTTTTAGGCAAGCTATAATAAGTGAATTATATACACCAAAAAGGTTATTTTATCTATTTTCTATTAAATTTTAAAGTTTTTTTTTATTCTGTTAAAATTAATTATAAGGTACACGCGGCGTGCGTAAAGTCAAATTGATATTAGGCGCGGAGCAGTACCGTGACACTTTTTGTCCATAATAGTTGACAGCTTTTATTCCACTGTAACATGTTGTTTATTTATTTATGTATTTAATATTTACTGTAAATGTAAACAAATACTGGTAAAGTATCAGATTTATCGATTATTGTTTATCTTTTTCCAACAGTGATGCACATCTTAGTTGCAATAGTAGGGTCTGGACGACCGGAGCTCGGTTTTACATCTTCTTCTGAACGGTTGAGACTAATCTCAACCAAATTTTATATAGCCATTAATCTACTGACGACCAGACTTAGAAAAACTATATTCTCAAATACTGTGTACCACAGAGCAACGTGTAATCACCGAGAAAACTCTTCTCCATAAAAATCAGTAGAGTAAAGAGAGGTCTAAGCTCATATATTTATGTATAGATTAAAATTAGTATTGGATAACTTCCAGTAAAATGGTGCTTTTAACTGTTGCTTCCTCGAAATGTCTGACGATTGCAATAGATCGATATAATCATAATCTTTGACGAGTAAACCGAAAGCAAATAATTTATTTCATAGTTAATAGAGTAGTCACTTTTTTTCTAGGTCTCGTTACTGAAAAGCTAGCTAGTTTACTTTTAATTGGAAATCCCAACGGAAAATGACCATTAGGAAGACCTAGGCGAAGATGGGAGAGCAATATTAAGATGGATCTTACTTTCAAATAGGGGTATTTGCGAAAGTTAACGCACAAACGTGAAGAGGAAAGGGGTGAAATAAATGTAAAATAAAACATACGTTTGTATATTTATTTTTGTTTATGGGTAGAGTAGTTTTTTATGTATTTTGTAAAAATACAAATATGTGAATAAATTAATAAATAAGTTACAAAAATAATGATAAAAAGACATAGTTTATATTATTAAGTGGAATGTCAAAAAATTGCCTCGCCTCTTCTGCAAAGAGGCTGAAAGGTCAGAAAAAAGGAAAAAGAATTATGAAGGAATGAAGTAATGAACGAATAAATGGACAAGAGGCGGTTGAGTCTGCTCTTTAATAATTTCAAAACAATTGGCCACAGCAGGAGAAAATGGAGGCTGAAAAAGAAATTTCGACGTACCGCTGCAAATGGCTAAGTGCCATGACTATTCCCTTGCTCACGCGACATAATTAGGAAGCTTATGTACCCAGCGTTATAACATCTTGCAACAACCCAACGAATCGCTGGCAATGTCATAAACGCTGCCATAGGAAATGTTAAGTTCCCTGGCAATGTCCTTCAGATGAACAAATCAATCCGCTTTATCCATTTAGTCAAAACGTGTAATGCTGTCCCTGTGTCAGCGAGGAACAGTATTGGCGCGATGGCTCATTGTTCTGGACATTTCCTCGTCCATTTTCGAACTCCTTGTGCCACCACTAGACACTTCCCACTTCTAAACACTTTCCCATATACATTTTTCTGTGAATATCTATGGATGTGTATTCCTTGCACTACAAAAAGCGAATGATACTCATGTGTTCATATGGCGTGGATGTCCTGAGTATTACGGCCATCTTTGGCAACTGATATCAGCGCCGCGCGGTAGAAAAAAAATCGAGAGTTGTACTAGGACCATTCGAAGAAGAACCTACTGCATTGCTCATATATCTCGATTTTGTATCAAAATTGTATAACACGTTCGAAAAAATAGACTTTTCGATTTTTCCTCGTATTTCACGCATTTCTTCATTTTGAAAGATTTTGTATATATATATTTTTTCTTCCCGTGCGAAGAACAGACTTTTCATATAGTAGTATACCAAATATTGGGTTTTAGAAGTGAAATGAAATGAAATCTTTAAGTTTAACGTCCCACGCCTATGCCAGGTAAGGTAAAAGAGACGGGGTTTTGGAAGTCTTGTTTATATTGTAATATCTCTTATGTAGAGGAGATGGTACACATACCATATAATACACCCACTTGCACCACCGACACCAACACACACACTCAAATTAAATGATAGGTCAAATAAATAACGAAATACCATGCTTTTGAAAATACGTAAATAAATAAAATGATATAATGAATAATAGTATATTTTTAAAAGAACATTGTGATGTCTCGTTTCTTATTAATTTTTATTTTATCTTCCCTCTGGCATAAACGCAAAATGAATATCTATAAATGTCAAACGTAATATGATATATATTTTTGTTTCATTTCGTTCCTGAAAATAGAACAGTGAATTTTCTCCCCACCCATTCTAACTCTCGAGTCTGATATTTAATTCACACAACGTAGTCTCCCTCTTGTTTCCCATTTAAGTGCGACCACAACACAAGATGATTTGATAGGAAAAATTACATTTCTCAGTTTCTCTTTCTGTTCTTTTTCACTCTTTCACGCCTCTCCCTCAGCTGTCTTGTTACTGTTGTTTCCATAGAAGAGATAAGAAGGAAAAGGCATATATATTTTAGAAGAGAAGACAAGGAAGTTCTCGAGAGAAAATATCAGCATCTCCTTTGTTGTTGTTCCTTAAGCGCTATATTAGGTTCGTTTTACAAACCATTTCTTTCCTTTACATCTTTTCCTTCTATTTTCTTCTCCCAAACATATTAAATTATATTTATAAACTTTCTATTTATATGTGTGTATATTATGTATACTCTAACCTATTTTTAATTTGTTAGTGCCTTTTTATAAGTTTAAGCTCTTAACTGACAATGACGACCCAAGTCGTCATGAGAATTTCGCTTGTATTTGTAGTCTGAGGACTATGTTCGTCATGATGAAATTCGTATTGGACGTGACGAATTAATACGTATTTTTCGTGGGACGTAAAACTCAAAGATTTCATTTTATTTGATAATACGTATTTTTGACAAATTTATTCCCCATTCAGATGCAATTTTCTGATTCGGAAACTCTCCAGTTAACAGGTTAAAGGGCAATCTTTACAATAAATATTATAGATGGCTTCATAATATTTTCCCCTTAATAGAGATTAACGTTCTTCAACAAAGCAATATGTCAAACATAAAGACGAAAAAGTTTTTTATATAAAAAGTCAATGTAGGTAAATCCACATGTAAGTCCACTTGAAAGAAGAAATTTTGAGAGACTGGCTGATCAACGTCCAGGTCAAACCGCTTAAGCTACAAACTTAAAATTTTGAAACTATATAGTATTTGTAACGTTAGGCACCAAAGGAAGGGTTTTAGGAAATTCGACGGGGAAAGGGGAAAATAGGAGTGAAAATAATTAAATGAAATGAAATCTTTAAGTTTTACGTCTCACGATTATCCTGGCTAGGCTAAAGGAGACGGTGATGATGAGAATGAATGAAATGGTAGAATGAAGAAGGTAGGAGGAAACGGAAGAACTCCGAGAAAACCAACACAGATGGTGTTTGTCCAGCACAAAGCTCACATGGCGCGAGCTGGAAATAATTAGAGTAAAATGGCTATTTTTCCAAACACTTAAGGTTAGATATATATTAAAATTGGTATTTAGACTTATTTTAAAACAATGAAAGACACGTTTCAACTTTTTTTTATATATATTTTGCTTAGAAGGAAAGAAAAAAGTATGGGTGTTTGTATTTCTTGTAATAAGATGGCCATATCCAGAAATCCCTTAAGATTAGAGACCTATTAAGGATGTGAAACTTAATATGTCAACCACTTATTCAAGACAACTGGGTACGTGCCACAGTGTTTCTGGAAATCCTGCCACCCCATTTCCCGAAATTCCGCTTTTAACTAGAGAAGAGGAACAAGTTTCAATTTTATATGGTTCAAAGTTGTCAGACTCATCATCAGGGAAATGTTTCACACAATAGAAATATTAAAAAACTTGAATGTTTGAACTTATTTCAAGGAGTGAATATTTGGCATAATAAGTATCTTCTTACCAACAAACCTTCTGGCTCAAGTTCGAATATTCATGAAATACACTTTTTTTTTTCCTTGGAAGGAAGAGTTATAAAGTGTAGTATTACAGTTTAAGAACTGGTTTCATCCTGTTAGATTTTTTCTTACCTTTTTGCTAAAATAAGAATATAAGGCATCAAGTATAATTCTAGATCAAAAGTAAATATGTTCTAGATTTTCTTCCATTTAATAAACTACAGAAATAAGCTGACGTCCGAAATTAAATATACAACGTAATTGAAACGAGGGAACGAGTTTCTACCATTGGACTCAACCAGCATTTGTGTCTCTGTCCGTTTGCCTATCTCTTTGACTACATATAATTCTCGTAAAATTATATGGGAGTAAAATGGGGGGAAAATTCTATTAATGTTGCACATTTTCACACATAGAGAACCATTTGCTGCTTGCAACTATGTAGAAAATATTTGGCATTCGATAAAATGTAGTATTTTTTTTTATAAGAATATTCCAATCATCTTCAATGTTTGTCGTTGAAACCGATCAAGGTTAAGGTGATAAAATGGGGTAAATTCCTCCAAATTTCGAAGTTTCATTATTGAAATGATATGATAGGAAAATAATGTTCTTTCATAATTTTCACAAAAATGATCTGATTTTGATTTAATATCGCATATCTTTTCATTAAGTATTCCCAATAACCCTTGTAGGGGATAAAAGTCTGTCAACATGTTAAGGTTGAATCGTAATGAAAGAAATAAATGTATTTCACAATACTTTTCATCATGTATATATTTGATTCTTAGTAACGTAGTACATATACTCTTTGAGGTTTCGAATGATTTCCCCTGGATGCAATTGAAGTCAGTAAAGAATAATAGATGCATTTATATTACCGATCAATAAACATGTCCCACGAAAGCTTTCGTAAGCAAGTATTCTGTTTTTGTAGAGTATAGGCTATTTGTATCTGAAGATTTCCAATCTCCTCCAAAGCTTGGGTATAGAATCAGTGGAGAATGAGGAAATGAATTTAACTTCATCCCTGCGATTAAAAAAGTCTATTTTATGATAGCTTTCGTAAAAATAATTAGATTTTCGTAGTAGATCAGAACTGGCCGTTAATTTGACTAAACATGAACATTTCATGACTTGACATGTGTGTTAGAGTCCAGTAGCAATAAACGGTAGCCTTACTGTTTCGTGTCAACACGCTAATTCAAAACTTTGTCTTTGAAAGCTGATTGATGACAAAGACAAGACAAGACCACCTCGTCTTCGCCTAATATGTCGCATGTCTTCCATTCCTTGATTTTAACCTACACCATTCTCTGGTCTCTCTACCCTGCATGACGATTCAGTAACTTCCTTATAGTTCTAAGATCAAACAAAAATATCGAGCAATGTTAAAAAGAACTTCTTACTGTTAGCAACACGATCAATTATCTCGCCTTTTTGAGTGGCAGTCAAACCTAAGGATCCTAAGGTGTTCAAACTTTTTGTTTCTTCTGATTCTCTGGTAGGCCATTGTAAAACAAAAATGATCATTTGTAAAACAAAAATCAACAAAATGTCCGTAAGTGCTATTTAAATTATAAATCAGAGTAAATTCTACACTCTCATGTTAAAATTAATATATACATAGGTATTTTTCAAACCAATACTCATTAGGAATTTTTAGGACATGCAGTTTAACTCATTGCTCTAGTGGCTAATTCGTGTGTCTTTGGTACACATGGTCCCGGATTCGATTCCCAAGGAGAGCACAAAAGTTAATTTTACAATCATTCAATTTCTCTAATCATCCATAACCTTTAGTCTAAAGGATATGACCATGGTACTCTAAACTATATAGTCTAGTTTCATGTCATTTTAGGACATGAATAAACTGGTAGGTACTCTTGAATAGTTGGCAATATTGAGAGTGTTACTTGTGTATTTTGTAACTGAAAAACATTACTGGCGCCCAATCCAATATGAAAATCAGAAGTTGATAGGTCCCTCCGATTCATTGCGTCCCGTTTTCGCAAGATAAAATCCTGGTCACATTTTAAACATCCTCTAGTTCTAAGCATCTTTGCTGATACCAATTAAACTATAGATGAAGTACTCCACTGAATGCATGAATGAAACTGAAAGTGTATGTTAAGGTTCATAGTACTATTATGTACTGATTTATTTATTGAATCATGTTTCATTAGTGGGTGCTATTAATTTATTTTTGTAAAGAAACAAGTTACTACTTACATATACAAACATAATTGTAATCATATTTTCTTCCTTTTAAAAGATTATGACAAGTGTGGACTTTTTTAAGTATGAGACTGTCGACTCGACGATCTCTCCTTTTCCACTTGTTCGGTGATTACTACTGAATGTTATAGAATGACAGAGTAAAATAATATTATCTCAGGCGGTCTTTCAAATGTGTATATTATCTCTGTTTTAACTATCAAGTGAAGATACATTTTTCAAAACGAAATTTTGATACGCATTATGCCAATGGAATACTGGTCTGTACGTGAAACTATAAAGAGAAGAAGAGAATCAGAACATGATCAAAAATCAAGAAGTATTGCCTAGGATGTATCCTGGAACAGTATGTACTATTTGGAGACATTCGTATATGATTCAAAAAGAAAGTAACATTTTATGGTTATGGCATTAATGGTAAGAAGGACAATGACAAATTTATAATGAACTTAAAAACAATTATTAGAATGAATAGTTTAGTGTGGGAGACCTGGGAGAGATTCCTGTTGAGAGCACTTTTGGTTCGGGATTCTACGTTTAGCTCTAGGCCCTTGTCTCATACAGTCTCGGTGCTAAAGAGAACACCGAATTCTCAACCAATCAACCCATCTGTCTTAGAGCTCATAAGATTGAAGAAAGATAACTTGTTTGTGATCCGTGATATATTTAATTTTAAAAACATGCATGGTGCAGTATTCACGAAACCAAAGAGCCATAATTCAACTATGGATTTTTAGTTTCCATAAATTGCGCTTCTAGATTCCTAATATAGGCTCGAAACATTCTCCAATATATTTTAACATTCATGAAATAGAATAAACAATTCCATTGAATGGTTGAATCTTTAAAAGCCAGACAAGCTAGTTGAAATTCCCGTTCTTCGCAAGAGAAGAAAGTTTTTTAGAAACATTATTTCTGAAATATTTAAACCCCTAAAATCGGAAGTGGCAGAAAACAAGTACCTCCAGTTTTAACGATGACGCTGATAGATACAGAGAAGTGGTTTTCTGTAATCAATTAAGCGTCCCAAGAATATATTTCTTTTCCACTCTAATTTATCTTGTAAAACCGGAAGTGATAGAAATATACTATCAGTTTCGGTTTCAATGTTAGCTAGGAAAGCATCAGTCACATAAACCAAACTCTTTCTCGTGGTATACACTTCATAATGTTATTTGTTAATATTATTGTCCCCTTGAAATACTAAAAATAAAATGCTACATTGCTAACGAAGTTTCGAGCTAGTTCGCGAAGAAAAATAAATATGTGTTTTAGTATGTATTCCTCCCCGATAAACACCACCTTTACGAAGACACTTATGTGTCGGGTGGGGAGGATTGCGTGCTACAGTGAAATTTAGAGCTGTGTCGGTGGTAGTTCACTACCAGAAGGGCCACCCCTACCGAATTGGTCTAAATGGAGTAGCCAGACGAAGAGTGTTCTGGGAGAAGGCAACAGTTCTCCAGTAGAAGTTCCAAGTTGGTGGAAATCATAGTGATTGGTACGGCAACTTGGATATTAGTCCCAGGCGTGGTCAGAGTGACTTTAACGGCTGGGATACTGCGGAGTGGAAGGCAACGGGAAACCACCACTCTATTTTCCCTAGTTTGCTGGCAGCAAAAATAGAGAATATGAACAATGGTCTTTCGCAGGTCAAAATGTAGTTCCGGAGGTAAAATATCCCCCCATTCGGATCTCCGGGAGGGGGATGGCTTGGGAAGGACTATTGGACGAGAAAGTAATAATGGGGGGAAGACAGATAGAGGAAGAAAGACAGGGAAGAGCAAAAGGTTTAGGATAGGGACATGGAACGTACGTACTATGTTACAGGGAAGAAAATTAGAAAATCTTAAAGAAGAAATGAAACAAAAAACTTAGATTTGGTAGGCGTTTGTGAAGTTAGATGGGAAGATAATGGGGTATTGAACAGCGAAGGATATAGAATGTTTTACTCAGGTAATGAAAAGGGCGGTCATAATGGCGTAGGAATAATTCTTGGAAAGCGCTTAAAGGAGAAGGTAGTGAAAGTAGAATTTATTGATGATAGAGTTATGATGTTAAGACTTAAAGGGAAAACGAAGGATCTAGTGGTAATACAGACATATGCACCGGCGACTTCGCATACAAATGAAGAAGTAGAGGAAAATTATGAGAAAATAGAAGAAATTATAGATAGGGAGAAGAAGGGTGCATGCATAATGGGAAATTTCAATGCAGTTGTGGGAGAAAAACAGGAAGGTAGTATCGTAGGCAAATATGGTTTAGGCGAAAGAAATGAAAGGGGAGAGGGACTGGTGAATTTCTGTAGACAGAATTCACTAGTAATTGGGAACACTTGGTTCAATCAGCACAAGAGAAGAAGATATACATCGAAATCACCAATAGAAGGTGGAAGATATCAGATAGACTATGTTATGATTCAGGACAGGTATCGGAATAACTTAAAGAACGCGAAAACCCTTCCCGGGGCTGATATTTTCTCTGATCATAATCTTGTGATGGCCGAAGTAGATATTCAACTGAAAAATGTAGCCAAAAGAAAAGTAGGTAACAAAGTGTTGAATACTGAAAAGTTGAAAAACGAGGAAATAAGAAAACTTTTCGTTGAAAAATTCGAAGAAAAATGTTCAAATGAGGAAAGGATAGGCACAGGTAGTAACGCACGGTGGAAACATATTAAACGTTGTTTAGAGCTGGCTGCAGAAGAAGCAGTAGGTTACCGCGAACACAAAACTGCTAAAAAAAAACCATGGGTTACAGAGCAGATGTTGCAGAAAATGAGGGAGAGGAAGATGTGGAAACAGGTTGATACAGAAGAGGGCAGAAAGATGTACAGAAAGTTAAATAATGAATTACGAAGAGAAACAGACAGAGCGAGGGAAGAGTTTTACAGAATAAAATGCGAGGATATAGAAGAATTAGAAAGAGTTGGGAAATATGAGGAAATGTACAAGGAGGTGAAATCTATGGAATTTCGGAGGAAACAAGGAGGTATTATGATGGCAGTAGAAAATAAGAATGGGAAGGTAGTCAGCGAGAGAAATGAGGTCATAGCAAGGTGGAAAGAATACGTTGAAGACTTATATGAGAGTAGGGATAGACCGTGTAGCCTAAATGTTGAAGTAGAAAATGAAGTAGGCGAGGATGATAAAGGATTTAGTATTTTTCGGGATGAGTTTGAAAAGGCTATATCCGAGATTAGGAATGGAAAGGCAACCGGAATAGATAACATACTAATCGAATTCATTAAAAATATAGGAGACAAGGGAAAGAAAGAATTGTTGCGACTATGCAATGAAATATATGAAACAGGAGAATGGCCAAAAGACTTCCTGAAAACGATCATGATATCGATGGCTAAGAAATCGAACCCAAAGAGATGTGAGGATTATAGAACTATTAGCCTCATATCTCATGCAGCGAAAATTCTGCTCCGAATACTGAAAGAAGGTTATATGGAAGAACAAATAAAGATGTTGAGGAGGAACAGTTCGGGTTCAGAAGAGGCAAGGGCACAAGAGATGCTATTGGATTATTAAGGGCGATCGGTGAAAGATTTATTGAAAAAGGGAAAGAGGTGTATGTTGTATTTATTGATCTAGAAAAGGCTTTTGGTCGAGTGAATTGGGAATTGTTGTTGGGAGTTCTAACAAAGATAGGGTTGGAATGGAAAGATAGAAGACTCATAAGAAACTTATACATGAACCAACAAGTAAGTGTTACGATAGGGGAAGAACTGACGGAAGAGAGTGCAATTGGAAGGGGAGTTCGACAAGGATGCTGCCTCTCGCCAACACTATTTAATGTCTATCTAGAAGAGATAGTGAAAAAGAGCCTACATGATGATGATGGCATTTCGGTAGGAGGTAGAATGAAGATGCATAAGATTTGCAGACGATATGGCGCTTCTTGCAGAATCTGAAAAGAAAATCAATAAAATGTTAGAAAAAATGAGAAAGGGCTTTGAAGAATATGGGATGAATATAAATGTTAGAAAGACAAAAGCCATGGTGATTGGAACGAAGAGGTCTGAGTCAAATATAAAAGTAGGAGGGGAGAAAATAGAACAAGTGAATAGTTTTCGATATCTGGGTAGTATTCTTAGTAATGACATGAAATGCGAACGTGAAATAAAAGCAAGGATAGGAATGGCGAAAGAAGCTTTTAGGAGGAAGAAAAGTCTGTTTTGTGGGACCTTGAATAAAGAGTTGAGAAAAAGACTCATAAAATGCTTCGTGTGGAGTGTTGTACTGTATGGGGCGGAAACGTGGACATTACGTAAAGGTGACGAAAATCGAATGGAAGCCTTCGATGTGTGTGTGTGGAGAATAATGGAAAGAATTAGTTGGGTCGAGCGGGAAACGAATGAGAGAGTGTTAGAAATGGTGGGGGAGAAAAGAACACTTTTAGATATTATTAGGAAGAGGAGGAGAAACTGGTTGGGACATTGCCTAAGAAGAGATTTTATCATGAGGGACGTCCTAGAGGGTATGGTGGCGGGAAAGAGAGGGAGGGGGCGAAGGATACTACAATTAATGGATGATATTCAAACAGAAAGGGGAGCTCATGTGGTTCGGATTCCACGTTAATCAGTAGATCCACGTCTCATATAGCCTCGCTGCTGAACGGGACGTTAAACTCAAAATCAACTCAACTCATCATTAAAACAGAAAGATCATACGTGAAGACGAAAAGGTTAGCGGAGGACCGTGGAGCATGGAAGCTTCTCAGCTGCGGTAAGTGACCTGCCAATAAAGGCAGAATACCTGTGATGATGAGTATGTGTTGGTTTAGACGGTTTAACATTTTTTTTAGTAATAACAAATGGATAACCTACAACAAAAATGCGCACAAAGATTAAGCTATTCTTTTAGTGGGTGTGGAAAGAAATCGAGTAACATGAACTGCTACTGCCGAGCAGAATGATAGACTCGTATTTGTACTGTCAATAATTAGCGTAAGTGCAAACTAACAGTTAAATATAAACTGTGGGGAGGTTTTAATATATCCACCTTTGTAGACCGGTCCTGACAACGTTCTACTATCAATTTTTCGTTTTCTATAGAACTGCTTGAACTTGGAGATTACCTTCCCAGAAGTTGAATTATCAAATGAGGTTCGGTAAGTCCAATAATGTTTTCTACGATATTACTGTGTAATGAAATTCCGGTTTCTGAGGTTTCGGGAGCTAATAGAATGTAGAAATAGTTGTGTCCTAATTAACCAATTTCGAGTATTTGTAACATTCGTACCTCGCATTGGAATGAACTGTTGTGTATTTTTCATAGCCTATCAGTTAGTTTCAAAAGAAGGAATCCATGTGTCACTTTTTAAAAACCAGAAACCATAGCAATTCTACAGAGGTTGTTCAGCCTACGTTTGACCGATTTCGTTCCTTCCCCCTTCCGCGCAATGGACTCACCCGACCTGGCTCGTGGCGTCCTTCCGTGTTGTGCAGTGGCTTCTTGGGAACAGAGTTGTTTTTCCGCGCGGACGACAATAACGCACGAAACAGGACCATTGTTGTGAGTGTTATGTTAAATTTGTTTCCAAGTGTGTGGATTTCTATTCTGTGAACAAAATGCCGCCTAAACTAAGCCGGTTTTGGGAAGACTATATTGCAGCTCTTTATGACGCCCACTTTAGTGTTTCTGTCATTAGAAAACAGTGCAAGAAGAATGGTTACAACATCAGTTTAAGGGGAATAAAAATGTTATTACAAAGTACAAGGGCAACGAAGCTCCACCATTAGGATCACCAACGAAGTTGCCTAGGAAGCGGAAATGCACCAAGACCACCTCCACCATGCAGAGGAAACTTCGCAAAATGGTAATGCAAGAAAATCCGCCAACACAAAGGTGTATGGCTAATCGTCTTGACGTGTCTTTGGGGACTGTGAGCCGGACGTTACACCATCAACTCAAGCTGGAAAAAATTCATGAAAACTCGTGGCCATCTTCTCACGGATGCCCACCAAAGGAACGAAAGTGTAACGCCCGGAAGCTGTACGGACGGCGTCTGGTAAAACAAAGGCGGATGTACGTCGTAACGCTCGATGAAGCATGGATTTACCTTTCAGACTGCGGCAAACCGACAGCCATCATGTACCGAGAGAAAGGCGCCAAGAACTTCAGAAGGGTCCGTGTCTGTAAAGAATTCTTCCCAAAGGGTTCATGGTCGTTACTGGCTACTGTTACCGAGGTAACTGAAGATTCGTAGGGTGGTGAAGAATTGTAAAATAAATTCGCAGTATTTTGAGGAGCAGATCATGCGGCCGATCTACGAGCATGAGATTCCAACAATGTACGGAATGACGCAAATCTGGTGTGCATTCACATGGACAAAGCCTCATCACATACCTCACGATCGTCCCTCGCATTCTACAGGGAGATAGAGGAGGCAAGTGGTATACAGGTGATGCCTTTCAATGAGGTACCTGTTAAATCTCCAGACTATTGTGGATTTAAATTGCTCAAGCGGGCTTTGGCAAAAGGCGTGTGACAACTGTGGAAGGACTTTGGAAAGCTGTGCAAAGGGAATGGGACAAGAACCCCTCCCAGTTCTTCAGAGAAGCCTATTAAAGTGGAAATTACGCTGTCGGGCTATTGTTAGGAACCAAGGGAAACACATCGGGCACTTCTGGCGCCATGGATTCTTCTAAATTTTTAGGTAAGTTGAAATTGGCCAAACGTAGACTGAACAACCTCTGTATAGCGACTGGGTTATATTGTTTCCAGAAACATGGCAGGTCATCCACAAAACTGCATATACAGGGTGGCCCAAAAGTAAGCGTACAGTCCCGTACTGATCAACTCATTGCTTTTTATATCATTTCTTATTGTTATCCATCGGGTAGACTTAGTTTCTTTATTATTTGTTCTTAACATCTTTTTACTTATATCTTAAGCTCAGAACAGCTGAAGCACATAAACCTATAAGCTAGAATGTTATACTTGATCAATACAGGGGTGTATAATTACTTTTGGGCCACCCTGTACACGTGTATGTATTTTCATAATGTTATTTTGAAATTTCAATAAATGTATTCTCAATATTGACCTTCAAAGGCTCAATACATTTTAGACAGCCTGCTTTCAAACGATGTTATAAATCCACACGTGTAGTTTTTGAGAAACTCCACAAAAATAATTTTACGATGCTAAACAAGTATCCCAGCCATGGCCAACAGAAATAGACTGAAGAACATACCATCTATTGAGGTGAAGCAGATACTAAAAATATACCTCCATCAAAGTTTCATTATGGCTAATGGGATGACAGTATATACATATTATGATTAATGAAATAACAACATGAGAACATCATTAACTCTTAAACTTTAATTGTAAAAACCTTTCAAGATGTGCTATTTATTGTAATTTCCCTTCCTAATATTCAAGTAATACAAAATACTACGCAATAAATTCGTTAATGTTTAATGTTTTTGAATCCTAATAAGTAAAAAATATGTAGAATACTTGCTATTGATGTGTCTGCTATTTGGTTCAAAAGCTGCTGGTGTACAAGCTTTTGCTGCCAATTAGACGTACTAGATATAAATAGTCTTCGTTGGGTGGAGTTTGCCATCCCTTATCAGCACCGAGAATATATGAGAAGTGAACCTACAGGTTAAGGTAGAATGTGAAATGCTGTTACATGCCGTAACTTCTTTTGTCTAAAATTGAGAGATGGAGCTCATTTGAAAAGCTAATTTAATAAATATAGCTATCAGGGCTTCCAGGTGTTGATTTTTTAGAACTACGCGGTGAGCTGAGCGTAACTTTTAAAGTACGGCTTCATTCTGAAGCTCGTAATACCAAGGGTACAAGCTCGTAACAGCAAGATTTGAACATATAGTCGACGAGTTGATAAAAGCTGTCTAATGTCGATAGTAAGAAGAATATGTACCAATGGAGTAAGTATTATATTCATTGGAAACTAAGGAATTGCGAAGTATATGTGTATCACTAGTGCACCGGGTAGGAAAATTTGAAACGAGAAGACTACTAATGTGTGTAACTTGGAGATTACCTTCCCAGAAGTTGAACGATCAAATGAAGTTCGGTAAGGCCAACAATGTTTTCTATGATATTACTATGTAATGAGATTCCGGTTTCTGAGGTTTCGGAAAGAAATAGAATGTATAAAAAATATTGGTAATAAACTATATCCTAGTTAACTAATTTCGAGTATTTGTAACATTCGTACATCGTATTAGAATGAACTATTGTGTATTTCTCATAGTGTATCAGTTAATCAGCGTTTATTAAAGAGCTGTAATTGTACTAATTTCAGTGTTTATATAAAGTTATTTTTTCTTGAAAGCCATTTTTAATGAATATGGAGAAATGTCTTTTTTTTAGAAGGAGGGAAGCGAAAAATTACAACTTCTTCAATTTTAACACATTCATCTCTAAGCACGAAATGAAATTTAATATATAATCGAATAATTTATAATCGATATTGTAAAAAAATGTTCTATAAACTATATTTTCTAATAATGTCATTTTAAAAAATGTCGAGTGATACAAATATTTTTTGAGAAATCTAAAAATGTTATCTTTTTTGATCTGTCATATCGTAACCCTATGTGCATCGAAGGCACGCTCACTGACAACAACTAGACCAGCAG
>NW_027656571.1:0-55000 GCF_964235325.1 Thermobia domestica
AACAGGAATCTAATACCAGTAATCCAGGTGAAATTAGTGCAACACCAAGTTTGTCATCTGAGGATCGACTTTTGTTAGCTGTGCAGCGACAAATTATGCAAATGACGACTGAGATAAAACAAACCATGGAACAGAAGCTCAATGAATCTAACACAAACATGGAACAGAAGTTCTATGAAGCTAACCAGACCATGGAACAGAAGATAGAATTGAAATTCAACGCAGCTAACAAGACCATGGAACAGAAGTTCTATGAAGCTAACCAGACCATGGAACAGAAGATAGAATTGAAATTCAACGAAGCTAGCAAGCAGTATGAAGAATTAAGTAAACGAATAGAACGGATAGAACTGAAATCAGACGATACGAAACAAACAATCGTCCAGGTGATGAACGACATATCCTCGCAGTTTGAAGAGAAGTTAAAAAGGTTAGCCGATGAGTGTCAAGAAAAGCACGATCATCAAAATCATGAAATCTGTGCTGTAAAAAAGGATTTAACGTTAATAGAATCTTCCGTTAAACATCAAAAGATCCAGTTGGCTACTATGCAGGAAGAAATTAAAACGTTACAGGCTAGAGATAACATTTATCGCAATAATCTGGGCAGTGATCGCTTCGAGTTTCCCCAATCACCGGATATAAATACGCCTTCGCCGGAATCTGAGGAGGATATTATATTAGAGGAAAATTGTCCGAAGATCACTGATGAACGAAATATAAATGGTATCATGACACAGCACGCTACGGACCGGAACAATCACACCACAAGAACAAGGAGTGAGAAAAGAAAGGTAAAGTTAAGTGTCAAGATGAGCGAAATCAAAGCCATGAGTAAATTTAGTGGTAAGTGCAATGAAAATGCTAGTTCTTTCTTAGAGAAATTCCAAGACGAATGCAATATAATGTCTATCGACCGATCACAATACATGAAATTAATACCCCATGTATTACTCTCACCTTGTTCCTTATGGTTTAAGGCAATACGTGATCACATTAGTACATATGAGGAATTTAAAGCGGCATTGATCGCGAATTACGAAAATGACTTTTTGTTGGCAAACAGAGATGCCACTCTTAGAAATCAACATTTCAATCCTCGATTGCACAAATCTATTGTAGAGTTTGTTGTAAATGTCTATAACGAATTAAAGGTTGTTAATCCCTTGCAATCGGAATCAAGAATAATTGCATCGATTCGCAATTTGCTTCCATTTAAATTACAGCAGATCTTATTTTCCACTCAGTGTATGAGTTTCAGTCATTTATTAATGCTTGTGCAATGCTACGAAACTCAATACCATGCTATGAATCTAACACAATCAGGAATGGGTAAAAATAAGAATAATTCAGATCATTTGGTCCCTGTTCGGAATTTGAATATCCGAAGTGTGAATAATACTGAACCGAACCTAAGACGAGTATACTCTAGCAATCAAAATGAACAAAATAGACAAGGCTATGTAGGGAATCCGCCTAACCTAATCAACCGAAGTAGACACAAAAATAATAGAAATACATGTCGAAATCCTAGAGATGCTACCAATCCTATGTATAGACATAATCATTGTTCACGAGATGGTACTTCGTATCCAAATTCAAATCACGATGAAAGACATGTACAACCTAATGTAGAACCTAACCACGATTGTGCGGTACAATGCACTTTATTAGATTCATATGCCAGTGCGAATGTAACATGATTACCGTTAACGAAATTAGGTTAAACCCATGTTGGTTATAGATTCTTGTGAATTTTCGTTTTAAAGTTTGTGTTAATATTAATAATGAAAACGATGGTTATAAATATTTGAAATGCATCTAGTTAAAGAGTTAGTAGCACCCAACATTCTTGATCAAATAAATAAGAATGAAAAATAACAATAATAATGAAAAATGTGTTTATTTAATAACAAAAAGGTGTCTTTTGTTTCTGTAAAATAAATTTATTTACTTCCATTTGATTATTCAAACATAGGTTGTGTTTAATTTTTATTCTTTCTTATTAATGTGAAGAATCATAATTCAATTTATAATTAGTTAAAGGCAAAAATTATTTTATATTAGATTGATTTGTGTTTAATTATCAAAGATTATGTTAAGAATAAGATCCATTCTATAAAATCAATTATTCAATGACTACCTTGAGTGAAATTCTTCTTTATTTTGGACATCTTAGTGCTACTATGTATACATTACAATTGCAACATCTAACTTATTTGTTATACAATGCGCCCGAAAAGAACAAATATTATTTGTCACATCATCGTTTGTAATAATGATCGAAACTAGTAATCTTGATAATTTGTGTTTCACCCTCGTTAATTATATTTATAAGCGACGATGTTTTTAATGATAAAGAATAAATAATAATGTAATAAAAGAGAAATATTAATGAAATCAAAGATTTATTGTAAATGTATTTATGTGAATGATAATAACTAATATTTTATATATATATGAGGGTTAACCAAAAAGTAATGAAGATATATACGAGGTGTGATCAAAATATAAAGAACATATGTAATGTACGAACATTAATCTAATCAGACCAGTGGTTCTTGAATATAAAAGCCAAGCCTACTCATGACTTTTATATTCAGTCCCTTTGTCGGGCGACATTTTCTATAACGAAATACTTTAGTTTGTATAATATTTACCTGTACCGTGGGCAAAAAGTGCTCATAAATATGTAATATACTTAGTAGAATGTTCATTTTAAATTAACAGAAAAGAAGAATGTTTTTTATATATGTAAGAGATTATTATGGGATAGTTGTGGCTATGTACATGTTATGTGTTGACCTAGTCAAGTGAATTTATGTATTTCACGGTTTTAAAAAGGAATATTTAAGACATATCAAGCAATAAAGGTGAGACTAATGATCTTGGAATATCTGAGTTGATTCTTGCATAAAGAAAAGTAATTATCGCTTCGTAACTTATATATTACAAGACGGACCAGGTTGACGACGCTTTTCTATAGAGTCGTTATAGGCTCTAATGTAAGCGGAAATTTCTCATCACGGTGTTGTACAAACATTATGCTGTCCGTGTCACAATATAATATGGCTTCAGTCCCTACAGCAGTCAATAGGTCATACAGTTTTAACCGTGCCCATAACGTATTGAACGCCACAAGAACAAGGTTTGAGAATTTCCATGGTTTGTTCTTATTCTCTGTATTGTGATACGTAAGAATAAGATGTTTATCTCCAATGGGTAATACGCTTTGTACTTCGTATTGTTGTGCCCATAGATAATACAAAAAAGTTTTTCCAGTGTGTTAACAATCATGAATTGCAACAAGTCCGTTCTTTGTCCCCATTTCCCATAAAGCGAATTGAGGAATACTTTGGAGATATACCTCAATCTCGGGTTCTTCCTGATATTATTCTCCATTAACTCTATGCCTTTGTGGGCATGATACTCTTTAATGTATTTTTTGTTTGTCTCCTTTGGTTTTGCACCAAACAGGAAATCCTGAAGATTCCTGCTTCATTTGAAGGAAAGAATTCACATAGTCTTTAAACAAACTATCTGAATTACTAAGTTTGTAAGCACATGAATTACAATCCAATCTTGTTTTCTCTGATATCATAATTTATTTACTTATTTATTTATTTTTCAATATATATATATATATATATATATATATATCGTTTGTGCCAAGATTGCTTTAGCAAACACTAAGTGTTAGTAAATGAGTTACAAAGTATGAAATTGTTAATATTATTAATTTCATCCCTAACAAATCATGTACATGTCTATTATTACATATAAATGTTCTAATGATATAATAATAATAATGGTATGAAAAAAAAACTTTATATAATCACACCTATTTCTTTTCACGATGTATTTAAACATAACAATATAAATTCTATGCGTGCGCATACTCGTACTAAATTTTCGCGCATGTCAGATGCGTGTGTATACTTGTACTTGGTCTTCGCGCATGTCAGATGTGTATGTATACGTGTACTTGGTCTTCGCGCATGTTACAATATAATATAAAAGCGCGCATGCGTATAGCTGTAGTAAATCATATAAAGGAAGTAATACGTTGTTACAATGTACAGTCAAAAGCAATTTGTTTCCGCAGTTAAAAAGCAAAAAACAAATTCTGGTTCTTCATCTCATAATAATAAGAAACGAAAAGGTGAAATTGAAACCAATCTTTCTTTATTGCAAAGTGAATGTGTAAAATCTAAATACATTTCACCACGTGAAAAACGTTTTCAACTTGAAAAACAAAAGAAAATTATTCTTGTACATCCAAATGATCCTGACATTCCTGAAGAAGACGCTGAAAGATATAGGATTATTTATCCAACACAGGAAATTACCATAGACGATGCTGTGTATAGACGAAATTTCAGATACCCAAATGAAATACCCTTTGAAGAGGAAGTTGTAGTAAATCAAAATACAATTTCTAATGATATTCTGATATTCAATGGTGTGAAGTGTGGTTGTACTCCTAATGAAGTAAATGAAGTTTGTGTAAAACAGTTACTAGAAAAATATAAACTTTCTGAACCATTACTTTGTGAAGGTTGTGCGAATCGTAGTGAGAAAGAAACTGATCATAAATGTGTGAGTGAAAGTGATGAAGAATTAAATACTATTGTGTGGAATTTCCTAATCAAAAAATCAACACGTGATCAAATATTAAAACATTATCTAAAGATTCATGTGAAATATATAGATGTAAACATTATTCCCCATCTTATAAACAAATTTAATTATTCATATCAAGAAATCACGTTTAATGATTATCATATTTCTGACTTAAGAGAAGCATATCTTGAGCACGATAAATATGTGTATCAACAATCCAGACTGTGAGTACCAATGTCGTTTCCTAAAAACATATGACAATTGCGAATATCAATGTTCTTCTTTTTCTATAAAAGAACAATGTGTATTAATGTGTATTGACCGTTGGAAACCACCACGAGAACTTTTATGTTATGGGTGTTTTCAAAACAAGAGCAAAATAGAAGAACACGATTGTATTACTTCGGACTATAATATGTTATAATGCATGGCGTACAACGGTAAGCGGACAAACTTTTGATGATTTATATGAAGAATTTGCAAGAGTGCATTGTGATACTGAAATTGATGATTGGGAATTTACATGGACATTATATAACATTTTATTAAACAAAGATAACATTCAGTTAATTACAGAGTTATTCTTAGTAAAAGATTTACATTATAATATGCATAAGAAATAGTAATAATGGAAAATAAAAACTCTTCTGGTAATCAATTACAAAATAATAATAATAATAAAAACAATGTGTATAAATTAACAAAAGCAAGTGATAAAAGACTTTCAGCAATAAATTGGCCAGTATGTATTTGTGCATATACTAATATAAATATAGATTGTATTAAACAATATATCAAGGAATGTATCTGTATG
Source organism: Thermobia domestica (assembly GCF_964235325.1). Classification (NCBI taxonomy): domain Eukaryota; kingdom Metazoa; phylum Arthropoda; class Insecta; order Zygentoma; family Lepismatidae; genus Thermobia; species Thermobia domestica. Next base: position 5,438 of record NW_027656571.1, read on the forward strand.
TAAACTATATATATATATATATTATTGAAATTTGTAAATAAAATTTTTTCTCATTTTATATTACATGTTTTATTTATTTCCTTACACATCTTATATATTTTACTTCAACGCGAAAATTTTTTCAATACACTTACAGTGTAAAAGTAAACTATGTTTCAAATATGACTTACAATTTATACGTAGGGAAAAATTCTTTAAAAATTTTTTTCATGAAATTAGGACTTTAACATGTGCATATAACAAAAATCCGTATGTTATGATTCGCCTACATAAAATTTGTTTGTGCGTTTTATATTGCATGCATGTGAAAAACGCTTTTCACATTTTTTAGTTTACGGTTTTGCATTTTCACAACTTGCATTTTCATTTTGACAACTTGTATTTTCATTTTTGTAACTTGCATTTCTAAATTTTTTTTTGAAAATTACATTTTCACTTTTAATTTTGTTCAATCACTTCATATTTTTTACGGATCGTATATTATTTTTATATTCTCCTTTCTTATCTTTTACCGATTGCTTCGTACACAAGCTAAGAGCAGCTACGCTGCGATTATTTTATTCGTTCGTGTTATTTATAACACTCGTTATTAAAATTGGTTCGTGTTATTTAAAATAACACTTACACAGACTCGTTTTTTTTAAAATTGGTGTTAATTATTTGTTTTTGAAAAAAACACTTTTCGACATTTATATCACGTGTATGTGAAAAAACTTTCTGCATGTTAGGATTCGCGTTTGTAAAATTAGTTTCTGCATGTTATATTGCATGTATGTGAAAACTTTTTGCATTTTGTACGTATATAAATCATACTATAATATTACTGAGTTTCTGTTTTATATTCTCCTATGCCATTGCAAAGTCGGTTAATTTTAATAATGGATCGCTTTTTTATTTTTTATATTCTCCTTTCTTATAGAAAGTCGTAAGAGCAGCTACCCTGCGAAATATTAAAAAGCTCCTAATAAATTACTCGAACACTTTGTGTGAACATACTAAAGATGTTCTGAAATATTAATTATTTATTCTCTCGTCTGTTACACAAACTCGTTTTTTAAAAATATTTTATTGGTTCGTATGCCAAAGCATACTCATAAGAGCAGCTACAAGAAACTATGTTTTCAAAATTGCAAACTTGTCAATGTAAAATACTCATCAAACTTTTAAATACTTCAAAGTATTAGTAAAAATAAATAAATAAATAAATAAATATATATATATATATATATATATATATATATATATATATATAAATATATATATATATATAAACTCTTCTTATTCAAGCTGTTTGTTACACAAACTTGTAAATACTCATCAAACTTTTAAATACTTCAAAGTATTAGTAAAAATCAAGAAAAAAAAATAGTAATCAAATACTCATTTTAAACGATTTTCCAAAAAGTACACGATAGAAAGCATAAATGAGTTTCACCTTGTAAAATGTCAATAATACTTTTTTTATTTAGGACAGTTTTAATATTAAATAAAAATCAAGAAATGAAATTCGTATAAATTTATTTGGATATAAAGATATATACAAACAAACAAACAAACAAGAATAGAAAATAATAATATATATATATATATACAAACATAATAATAATAACACACACACAGCTATGAAAATAATATATATATATATATATATATATATATATATATATATATATATATATATATATATAAATTATATTATATACAAAAAAAAAGAAATCAGTTTGTACTGTTTCTATCTTTTTCTAATAAGATGTTTACTAGTCCCTCAATATATTTCGGGTTCTTTAATAAGTTGTCATAATTTTCATTAAATAAATGTTCATTTCTTTTGTTAGCAGGATGTGACTTCATATATTTTTTATACACTTTGTGTCGCACATTTTTGTTGCTCATAATTTGCCATGCTTCTGCTTCAAGAGTCAATATATCTGCTAGAAGGCACCGATGCCCCAACTGATTGAAATAATTTAGGTTGCAAGCCATGCAAAGTAAAACTGTATTTGGCTCCCACTTTAAAATACTATCCTTAACACATGTTTCACTTATAAAGTCATTACTACATTTGCACTGACACTGTTTCCTCTGCACACGCAAATCCAATGGTGCCTTTTGGGGTGAAAATGGATAGTCCAACTGTGAAACACTTGGTGATGGCGTATTGGGTTTGCACTCTTCTATCTCACTCAATAACTTACAAATTTCTTCCTCCTCTTCCTCATTAAATAAATCGGGAGATGTTGGTCTTCCTTCTTCTTCTTCTTCTTCTTCTGCTTCTTCAGCAAGTGTCCACTTTATGGATGGAACTTGAAACTTCTGGTTTGTTGTTTCTGCTACTGGTACAGGTAAGGTTATTCTTGATCCAACAGGGGATGTTGGGATTAATACTGGATCTTCTCTTAAATCGATGATTTCTTCCTCTATAATAACATCAGGGGAAGCTGGAGAAAAATAGCACGTTTCTTCCTCTATAATAACATCTGGAGATGCTGAAGAAAAATAGCACGTTTCTTCCTCTATAATAACATATGGAGATGTTGGTCTTCCTTCTTCTTCTTCTTCTGCTTCTTCAGCAAGTGTCCACTTTATGGATGGAACTTGAAACTTCTGGTTTGTTGTTTCTGCTACTGGTACAGGTAAGGTTATTCTTGATCCAACAGGGGATGTTGGGATTAATACTGGATCTTCTCTTAAATCGATGATTTCTTCCTCTATAATAACATCAGGGGATGCTGGAGAAAAATAGCAAGTTTCTTCATCGATAAACAAATCCGGAGATTCTCTATTGGATTTGAACTTTTTCCTTGGAGATTCTACATAGTGAAATGTAGAATCCCAATCTACTTCGTTGCAAAGTTGAATTTCTCGTTGTACTATACTGGCAGACGAATCCATGATGATACTATGCTAGTCTTCTCATCATACCCAGTATATAAGGAAAAACTTTATCGATAACATCATATCACGTGGTACTTTAAACATTTTTCAAACAGTCCTACCACGCCAATTAAAATATTTTCATATGTACTTTTCCAATTCTCTATGGAATTTTTATAAATATAGAAATAGCAAACATGTTCTCATATAATCTTTTAAAATATCAACATTTGGTATTTTCACTTTGGTAAAATCATTCCCCACATTTTACAACGGTATTCATAAGGCGTACTATTTAATCATCTGTCATCTATGTGCAGATTTAGATACATTACGTGTAAATAAATAGTTTACATGCTTTTAAAATAAAATCTGTTATTTACAACTTCTATTATTATTCATGTAAACAATACATCGACCCTACATACACCAGCATATTGTACACGTAAAATAACGGATGCCACAAACTATCTTTGTATTTGCATTCATTCATTCATTAATATAACAATCTTCTATTGCAATCGTATTTAACATCCCTTCATGTTTCAACATGATCATCATTCAATAGGTGAATGTTCTTTTGCATTCGCGTTCAATGACCTCATATGTTCTACCATTCGTAATGTAAAAACTTTCTTTGTATTCATTATTAACAAACTATCATAAAACTTGTTTTTTTTATTAGTCTGTCTCCAACCTGTGATGTTTATCTTCCAAGTCACCAATCTTTCTTTTATGTTTTCACCGACATCGCCAAAGTTATTGCTATTAGTTTGTCCCCAATTTCTAATGTTCTACGTGTGCAATCTTTCTTTTATGTTTTCACCAACATTGTCTTTTGTTCATCTACCACGACACCAAAGTTATTTCTATTGGTCTGTCTGTCTCCAACCTGTGATGCTTATCTCCCACGTCCGCAATCTTCCTTTTGTTCACCTACCGCGGCGCCAAAGTTATTTCTATTAGTCTGGCGGTATTCTGTAATGGTTACCAAACGTGTCAACGGTCTTCCTTTGTATTAAAATTCAAGTTTTAGCACGCCCTGCAAGCACACATCATCACTCTTACCCAACCGGTTTTCCAAAAGCGCGGGAAAAGTTCAGTTCATGTCTTAAGTTCATCAGCAACAGACGTACGGAAACCACGCTCTGTATATGTACCATCATAGTGTATCATACCGTACACAAGGTTTTACCACGCTCTGTATATGTACCGGCATTACATATCATACCAAAGTATACATATTTTATACACGACGTCTTTCAAATTATTACCAACGAGTAATATTTTACATATTACGAATGAGTAAAAAGTCCCGCATGAATAAATATTTCCCTCCCATCATACAGTATTCAACTCCAATAATAAGGGTCCCGGGTTCGATCCCAGTGCGTATCACATAAACTTTTACACATCTTTTATTCTCTCTCCACATATTGTTCGAGTAATCTTATTTTTAACAAATAAAATAATCACCATCTCCTTTAGCCCAACAGGTGGGACTCAAATATTTCATTTTTCCAAGTTATATATATTTCTCGAGTAAATTTATTACGAGAGGTTAAATTAAATCCATTTGTATAATATCTTTTTTTTTATTCTATCACATATTGTTCGTGTAATCTTATTTTTAACAAATAAAATAATTTCCTACCACTTTATGAGATTTCATAGAAATCGAACCGTTAAATATATTATTCTCTCTCCACATATTGTTCGTGTAATCTTTTATTCTCTCTCACATATTGTTCGTGTAATCTTTTATTCTCTCAGAATGACGTATCAACAGATTTAATTCAAATTTCCATTATTATTATTTTTAAAAATACCCAGTATAAAGTCTCTACAGACACGTATACACACTCGAAAAAGAGTACATGACCTTTCCATGTCAGCACAACTAAAAACAGAAATATAACAACTTTCCAAATCCATGTCATCAACCCCTAATGACATACACGACACCCTCTGACAACATCCATTAAAGAACCATGTTAGAACATCATTATTACGTAAAGTACCGCTAACATTCCAGCTTTCGGGTGTAGAAGTTCGTCAGATTCTACTAAGTTGCGGTCTTCGTAAAGTTGGTTTCTCAGTCCGGGTTTCGCCAACCCTTAACCTTGGTTATTTGGATGAACGGCCAGCCAAACAGAGAGATGGACGGACATCAGCCCGCTGGAGGAATCGTCGAGAAGGCAACCATCAATCCCGCAAGTAAGTACAAGTAGATTAACCTATCCTGAAAGTTACTCCCTTCTTACCCCTTTTCAACCCCTTTTACATCACAGTCTGTTTCTTTTGTACGTGTTGGATTTTATTTAAATGCAACCCAGGTCAGATCCCGTACCTCACGTTTTGTTAAACTCTATGTTTGCAAATCCTGGGCGCAACTTGTCGGTTCTGCCATCCCCAATCACGTCATTTATTAACACATCATCTGAGCTCTCAGACCGACAAGGGGCGACTGCACACTAGTACATAACAATACAAAATAACTTTGTTGTATGTGTGTTTTATCTTATTTGCTTTTTCTCTTATTTGGAAATTACATTACAGTCATTTTTTCTTTAAATTTTTTTGGCCTCCAAGCGAGTGAGGCCCTAAGCTTTAGCTTGTTTAGCTTACACGTAAATCCGGCACTGGTACTGAGTCTAATGTTATGAAGAATTATAGTCTTACTTTATTGATTTGAAAACTTGAATGTAAATTAATGAGTCATATATATGTCTATGTAATGACTAGAAATTTCCTTTTTATTAGTAAATGCTTAACTAAAATGTAAATGCATATTTATTTATTTAGTTTTTTTAAAAAAAGAAAAAGATCTTTTTACAGCTATTTATTTAATTAATCTTACTTTTAGAGTGCAGTTTAATTTATAACTAGGAGTTTTTGAGTATTCAAATACGTTCTCATGAAACGAACAATTACGTTGCATGCAATGGCTAAACTACCTGGACACGTGGCATTCCCCTGTTGTTGATATTGGCCATCTGGATAAACTTATGGAGGACAAGAAAGAAAAAAAAAGAGAGAGAGAAAGAAAGAAACACCGCCGAAACAAGTTAGTTGGAAGTTCACACATAGCGTTTGCTTTGGGCGTGTCCGTATCTTCAGCCGGCTTGTCTCCTCAACAAGTCACGCTTCTCGCTCGACACGCTTTACCTCCTTCTATACATACAAACACACATAGAAAGAAAGAGATGATGATGATGAAACAAAGAAGCATCGATAAATGTAAAGAGAACAAAAGATGACGCTATAATTAACCACAAACTACTTTTCCAATAATGATTTTTCAGAGCATACTGCGTTGTTCCTTCCTCAAATAACACGTATTTCTCTTTCAAGGATCTTCAAGAACCTGACGATCAAAATTCGAGTTAATACAAGTGTATTCTAAGAAACATATACACATAAATTAGATCTTTATATTACATATATCAACTAATCCGAAGAGTTCTGTGCTGTACGTCTGAAACAATATCTAGATTATGGACAGGACCTATCATTAAGAGGCCCTATCATGGCGAAAATAAAATACCGCTAATTTTACAGTAATTATGTGATATCTTTAAGTAGATAAAAGATAATCGAAAAGTGGAACAACAGTTAGCTAGATAATGTTATTTTACATGAGATGCCGTTATCACGACTCACTTATCTGCTTTCCATTTCCAGCTATTTAGAAAATCGGCATTTATTTTCGCGTTTCTAAACGGCTGAAAACGGAAAGCTACTAGATGACTCGTGAAAACGGTACCTCATGCAAAATGAAATTGTCTAGCGCGCAATTGTTCCACATTCCGATTATCTTTCATCGATTTGAAGATATCACATAATTACTGTAAAATTAGCAGTATTTTAATTTCGCAGTGATTAGGCCTCTTACCAGTACTCCAGTTTCTAATTGAATTCGGATCACGTTAATAGCTTCTTGTGTCGTGTGCATTCCTACCACTATGCTCCAACTTCCTCTTTGAAGCCTACTCAAGTTTCTGCTCTCGACTTGTGAACGGTAACGTATAAAATGTAACACTACTTGAAAGTTGTTTTTCTTTTCCCACATCAGTAGTTCAGGTACATTTTGAACACTATTATGGCAGTCCTCATTAATCATTATTAGCATGCATTCAAGACATTTTTTGTTCACTGTTAGAACAATTCAGAACATTTTTGGACATGTTAAATGATGACCAAAACTAGTTTCTACAAAATGTTCAAACACTGATTTAATTTTTGTAGTGTATCTTCTTCCTCTAAGCTTTCTTTTCCAATTAGGTGGGGTCGCTTTTTCGGATCACTGTCCTCCACCTGTTTCTATCTTGTATCACATTCGCTGTGATACCATACTCTACCATATAATTCTTAACACAATCTCTCCACTTCTTCTTTGGCCGGCCTCGGGCTTGTTTCTCATTCAGTTCTATAACATCCACTCGGTGAGCTACGTATTCCGAAGTAGAGACCTGCACGGGCCGGGCTTGGGCGGGCCGACACTAATTTCTCTTCAGGGCTCGGGCTGGGGCCGATTAATTGCAATTCTTTAATAATTATTGACTTTCGTTAAACGATAATTAGAATAAAGGCAAACGTTGAAGACGTGTGTCCGTGAAAAATGTTACAAAATGGAACTTTTAAAATTTAAAGGTCCCGGGTTGGGCTTGGGCCAAGAATTTAAAAAAAAAAAAAAAAACTTATCGGGCCGGGTCGGGCTCGGGTTGAAAATCTCCAAAACTTTTCGGGCCCGGGCTGGGCCGGGCCGGGCCTAGGTACATTCGGGCTGGATTGGGCTCGGGCCGAAACATTCGGCCCGTGCAGGTCTCTATTCTGAAGGTCTTCTTACATGCCCACACCATCTCACAAGTCAGTCTACTTTCTTGTAGTTTTTCTACTACCGGTCTTATCTTTACTGCTCCCTGGATCATTTCATTTTTAATTTTGTCCTTCCGCATCACTCTACACATCACCGCTGCATCTTCATCTCCGCAACATGTAACTTCTTTTCCCTTCTGTTCTGTTCTCTTTTTTATCCTCCAACATTCCGCTCCCTATAATATGGGAGGTACAATATTCCTGCTGCATCTCTCGATTTTGTCAAAGCGCTGCTAATTCTGTTGTTTTACATGTTCTATTTCTGCATTTTCTTGCAGAATTGATTCCAAGTACTTGAATTTCTTCGTCATTACCACCTCTTATTCGTTTAGTTGTATTCTTGTATTCTCGATTACATTTTTTCTGAAAAGATAATGTAAATATTTTGTCTTGGTTTTACTAATTCCAATTTCTTTGCTCTCCAATGCTCCTTTTTAGGCATCTAATTTGTCTTGCAGTGTATCTATCTTGGGCAATTATTTAGCACGTTCATCCTCAGTGCTTCTTAATGTTGTCGCATCACATGCTGTCAGAGCGTTTCCTAGGTCATCTGCTGGTATGCAATCCTTTTGCTCATTAGTCATATCCAGTCCACTCTCAATTCAATGTTCGTATTTTTACAATAATACGTGTCATTCTTGCTATTTTCTTGATCCCTTTAATTCTTTATTCCATCTTTGCAGTTTATTCTTTTACAAATGTCTTTATCCATACTTGCTTGTGAATTTTGCAGATATACAGTAAATTTCCATAAAATATATTCATGTACATTAAAAATTAGTTATCTCCATAGCAAAGTGTAGTTAAGAGATTGGTTGTGATTCACATCCGAATTGAAGGATGCATGGTTAAAACATATTTTGAATATCTTATGACTAAGTTGCTTATTTCCTTTATTTTAACTTTCTATGTTTGAATTAAACAAGTACATAAAATGCTGATGTAATCTCATTTATCACACACTTCTTTAAAATCTTGGCTTTTGGACTGTGCGATTCAATGTGACGCGTCAAATGCTTTGAAAAAAAGACGAACGACGTGGCACAAATGATTCTAAATTATAAATCCTGGAAAGGAAAATAATATATTGTAATATTTGTACAGTTAAATTTTCAAATATATAAATGATTTCTACTATATAGGCAAAATTAGCTTTCTTGTACAGATCGCTTCACAGAAATTGATACAAGAATTTGGCGTTGAAATTGATATAACATTGTTTTGCAGGTGCATAGGCAACCCAACTTACGCCCTGGTTTCCAATTTCTTCTGCTCCCTTTGCCTTATCTAAAACAGTCTTCGTCAATTCACTGCTGCTGTAACGTAATATACTCTTTCCATTAAGATAAAAATTCGCCTGGATAGTCTTTTGAATGGAGCATTGCAATGTGTTCAGATTCACACGTTGATTAAATGTAAAGTGACTTGGTCAAGTTTGCGAAGCTATTTCCGAACAAAACAGGATTGTTCTTAAAAAAAAAAAGATACTAACTGTATTATTTCGAGTATAATCTCAAGAAGGAACTTAAGTTATAAGTCAAAAAGTTTGTAAACAGAACGCTGCAGCCTAGTTGTTGCGCACCTAATTCTACATTTCCCCACTCCCTTCTCCGCGACGATGATGTTTTGCAGTGTTGCAATCTGGAGGGAGCGGAATGGTCCGAGGATTTTCTACGACATATGAGTGTAAATGCTGTATATTGACTGCACTAAATTTTTAATGCATTTTAATATTTTCTCTTTGAATATTAAATGAATTAAGTATGATTAGGTTTATTCCTTACCAACGTAATATATGAATTAAAAGGTGGAAAAGTTCGCAATGAATCTTAATGAAAAATAAATAAATAAATGATAACAGAAATCACCTTCTAAATGTTTTCCATTTCTCCTTCAGTTTCACTCTCCCACTCATCTGAGTCTGTATCGGCCAATGAATCTGAGTCTGTATCGGTTTCACCAAATCTAATTATCAGTTCATCTACACGCTCACCCATAAGCCCGTCTCTTTCAAAGTAAGAATCTTCAATTTTTTTCACGTGTTCACAACATTTTACCCATTTCTGTGGTGAATATTCATTAAATAACTTTCTTTTCATCCAGTGAATCGGAAATGCATTGCCTTGCTTTGCTCTTGATCCCCCCCACCACCACAAGTTCAATAGGATTTAAGTCTGCGTGGTAAGGTGGAAGTCTTATTATAGTGTGCCTCGTGTTTATAAATTTCTTGTCAATCGCGTATTGTTTCACATAAGGTACATTTTGAATTCTTAAGAAAAATTGTCTTTTGTTCATTCTCCACAATGTATTTACTCTATTCTCCGCTTCGATTTCGGTTTCGTTTATAGGTTTGTCTGTCGCTGATAGCCACTGTATCATGTCGCTTTTAAGTGAAGACATAGATAGTCTTTTATTGATTTGAACACTGTGATAACTGGCATTATCAACGACAACAACGCTGTTTTCGGGAAGATTAGGAAGTAGTTTTTCACCGATCCATTTTGAAAAATTTCTACTGTTCATGTCATCATGATAATCTCCACTTTTTTGCTTAGATTTGAAGAATAATAGAGCATTATCAACAAACCCAAATTCCCCTCCTGCATGGACAATAATAAGACGTGGCCCTTTTCCAACAGTTTCTGTTGCACCTATTTCACTCTTACTTTACCAACACGCCGGTCCTGAATGTGATGCGTGAATGTAGGTTTCATCTCAGGCCGGGCCCGTGAATTAATAATGTGAGGCCCGACTCGAGTTAGAAATATGTGAGACCCGACTCGAGTTAGCATTTAGGCCCGACCCAAGGGCGCCTATTTCTCTGTAAAGTTGGGGGGGGGGTGGCATTCAGATGCAGAAGGTATATACATGAGGATTTTAAGACAAATTGCATTCAAATTATGCCAACTAATGTATATTCATAAATACAATAGGGGGCCCACATGACCTTTGGGACCTCGAACGTATAACTAGGGTGATAATTAAATCAAATATTTTAATTGCAACTATGCCAAATATTTTGATCCGCACTCCTGGAAGAGGAACTAGCTGAAATAAAAGAAACCATTGAACAAAGTTTTCTCTACTAGTTATCAGTTGTTATAGTTTTTTTTTTTTTTTTTAACACAAGTTGTATCTTCGGCCTTGGAAGTTGAATAATTATTCATTCTTACTCAGAAGGATGGGGGGCGCAAAATGTTAAACATTATAACACTTGAGACATAGTTTGTACTAACAATAGACTGAAAGCAGCTTATTTGTTGTCTTATATTGACAAAAATACTTTTGTCAACTCGTCTCATTGAAGTAAGACAGAAATATTTCCCTTTCAGAAAGATGCGTCCCCCGTTCTGTATTTGCCCCTGGTTCAGTATCGTAATGTTCTAGTAGGCTCGGCTGTCAGTTCAGTCTTTAATGTGGAATCCAGAAAATTAAGTCATTCGCCTTTTGGTTTCTCTTCGTTATAAAGCTTAATAACGAACATACGCAGAATATACTACCATAGAATACGAAGAGCTACCACCGCAACGCATTTTCAAAAGCGGGATTAAATGAAATGGACCACTGATATGAGAATTACGAGTCGATACTGTAGATATAAGGCTACACGGTAATATTTGTCATTTATTTTAGCAGGTGATATTTGTTGAAGCATAAGTTTGCTGAGTTAGTATCACTGGTACTTTCAAGGCCAGATCAGTGGATGGAAGAGTAGTGAGGAGGGTGGTGGAATACGAAGTGCTCCGAAGCGATCTGCGCATCTTGGTTTGAAAATTGTCGAGTTATAACTACCTATAGGCGTTGATCCAAGGGAAGGGTTATAGAGGCTATAGCCCTCCAGTGACGCTCAGGTACACACTGGATAAAACGGGCTTCAATCCTACTTTCTTTACACTGGATAAAGTGGCTAACTATGGTTTAGTCCCTCCCTTGATCATATCCTGGATCCGCCTCTGTATATATACTTCTGTATGTACCACTGAGCCACCGCAGCCCCTCTAACTTAAAAGAATGTGGATACAAATATCCAATGGCATACGAATAGATACGGAATATTGTAACTTGTATCCAGAATATCCATGTACCATTTATAGCTAATGTTTATATAATAATCTACAAAGCAGCAGAGTATTGACAAATCGCAGAATACCACGAGTAAATACGGTATGTAATTGAAATACATACTTAAAAATTCACTTTAATTTCAAAATTTTTAATGCAGAAAATTGCTATATGCTTACTCTATACATCTGTGGCTTGAGAAAACATCCCAGAACCGCCACTGGTTTTGTTAGTTAAAGTGTAAAGCCCTTTCAATGATATTATGTTCATTTTTCTTATTAATCTTCAAAGAAGAAGAAGATGAAGAAGAAGCAAATAAAACGAAAACCTTTATAAATTATATTCTTAGAGATCCTTTTTCTTTTTCTGAGCCGTGTACATCGGTTTATTTTGTAACGTTTCTGGATTGAGAAAGAATCATCTTCAACAACACTTCGACAGACCGTGAAGGTTATGTATGGTCAACGTGTGTTGTTTGGTAGGCAATAAAAATCTACTTTGAAAAATATACCTTTTTGCACAACTTGAAGCTTGTGGCTGTAAGCAGTTTTTGTTGTGAAAAAAAGAAAACTGTGGTTTTTATGAGAGAGAGAATAATCTTTTGGTAGTTATAGCATGCCTTTCGATGAGCCATCGCTTTCTTCTTCTTCTTTTCTACTGGTCATAAAACGGCAGCTTGAGTATTGTCCATTCTTTTCAAGTCAAAAAGCCACTCAACCCGAACAAATTGTACGAGCATTGTTTTAAGTAGTCTTTTGCTGTTGTTTTGATGGGAGAAGAAGAAAGAAAAAGAAAAAAGGACACCAAGGTTGATTTGCGTTGGTGATTACTGAAACTGTAAATTCACAGACTCTTCTGCCAAACTTAGAAATGCATAATCTGAAAACAAACGAAGAAGAAGAAGAATTGTCAAGTGCAAATGAGCAATTATTATCTTCAATTTTATTGCCTGTTCTGGTGCTAAGGGAAGAAAGTGTACTGAAGGAATCGTTGGCGAGAATAAAAGATGAAACGTGGCACATTAAATATTGAAGTTTTTTTTTAAAAAAAAATTAAATGATTCATTAGGGGGTGAATCAACCTAAGTACAGTGAAACCTCTACTAACGGACACCTCTATAAAGCGGACACCTCCCTTAACGGACATATTTTGTAATCCCCAAACACTGTAATAATTAAAAAAAAACATATTGGCAAACCTCTCTAAAGCGGACACTCTCTAGTACGGACACGGACAGTCGTTTCTGTCTTTTATAGGTATTATTTACCTCCGTATTACGGACACTTTTTCTAAAAAATAAGTTGAAAAGTGTAGTAAAAATACATTTTTAGTAATTCATACATGTGTCACCAAGGAAACATTGTGAAAACATTTTGCCTCCTCAAATGTCTGGTCAGCAACCCAGATGAAGCGTCTCTATTTAACAACACTCTTATGTCCTTTGCTTGCATCCCGCTCCCACCCAAGCTATTTTAGACACAAAAGTGATTGACAGTTGCTCGCCGTTAGGGATGACACGTTATGCTACTGTCCCGTTGGAATCTCTAACCAACCAGAAGACAAGTTTAGTATTTTTTGCCCTCAGGTATATATATTGTCTCAAAAAGGACACTTCAGGACTGCAATTACCCCACAAATTAAAGCGCCACGCTGAAAAAGAAGGAAGTACTGATAAGTGTAAAGTGCAGAAAACTATAACATGTTATTTCCATGTTGTGCCTCGAACAGAGTATTGGATGACAAAGGATAATGCATGTTACATTCGTAAATACGTGATTCATGCAAAAATGTTTTTTTTCTAATTGTGTATTACCTTGCTCACTAATTTACATAACAAAATACTGAAACTTCTTGAAGGCGGACACCTCTCTATAGCAGACAATTTTTGATTCCCCACGGCTGTCCGCTTTAGAGAGGTTTCACTGTAACTATAAACATAGTATTAACAAGTAAGAACGAATTCGATAAGGAAAAAAATACAGGAGTACATACGATTTTTATCGAAAAAAAAATATACAAGTAAAAATCTATGGAAGCATAATTTTGTCCTATGAATGCGGAGGGTGAATACTGATTCGTAGTATATTTTTGTAAAACTAACCATTTTCCAAAAAAACACACTTCGAGGAAAATTCGGTGTAAAAACACATTGAAAGAGGTACTGCGAAATGTGTAATGATCACTGCCGGCCCTAGGCAATTGGTTGCCCTGTGCAATGGCATCATTTGCTGTACCCTTTCTCCAGAAAGAATAAATCTTAAAAGCCACAATTTTAAGATCTGTGCTGCTCCATCATGAACAACGAAGGGAGGAAAAGGTACTCGTACTCAGAAAGGCCTAAACACTACAAATACATTGTCGTTGTGTCTGCTTTTCTTTCTTTAAATTATATTCTATTATGTTAGTGAAAGATAAAGGCATCATACCTGTAGAGGATAGATGGTAAACCTTTTTACATATTTCAATATCGGGCATCAATTTCAATATATCAGTTTGCAATTCCAGTGCAACTATCTGTTTTATCTTTATTTCTTGATTTTCCTTCTACATCTGTTAAAAAAAATGGAAACTTGTTTCCACCTTCAATGATAAGGAACTTGTTTGTTACAAAGACAAGACTAGTTCTCATATCAAAACTGTGATAACTAACTAAATAGAACAGGTGTTCGCTACTGTTCGAGAATTGAGTTCTATTATTTGACAACAATCAAGTAATTCATTTTGGAATTTGTGACTATTTGCTTTAGCACTGTCAATGTGACAAACTAATGCGACCTAAACATGATTTATGAATGTAGAAAACCAGCTTTATGAAAGAAAAGTGTTTTTTTTTACGTCTGAGTAAAAACTTGTGAAAAGCTGGTTATCTATATGACGTAAATTACTAGTAAATTATGCGTAATTTACTTAAAAAAACGAAACGAGTATACTATCTTGCCAATCCTGGTAATGGGTAAGTTAAGTGAAATTCTGAGCTTTGATTTGCATATAATAGGTGACCTGCATCCAATGCTGAAGAGGTAGAGAGAGTCCATCTTGTCTACATGGAAGCTTATGATTGCATTTATGATTACAATATAGGTGACTTACTAACTTTATATATGCAATTGTCTAACTTGAGTCCGGCTTTTGAAATATTTTTTTCCTGCAGATCTTTGGTACGGTTGAAAATTTACAGAAGCTTGTAAGCAGAGGCACATTATTTATGGATGGTACATTTAAAGCTGCTCCACGTCTATTTCATCAACTTTATATCTTACACAGGAAATATTTGAGGCAGGTCTTTCCATTTCTATTTTGTCTACTGCCAAGTAAAAAAAGAGGACGATTATTACAGAATGCTGTGCTTAATTAAGGAGAAGCCTGTTGATAATGGTTTCACCTTGCATCCTGCCAAAGCTGTTGTGGACTTTGAAAGTGCTACTATCAATGCTGTATTTAGATCTTTTCCTAATGCTACTGTTCGTGGTTGTTCCTTCCACTATACTTAGTGCATCTGGAGAAAAGTCCAGCCACTGGGTCTATCTTCATTGTACAGTCAAGATATGCAAGTTAGAAGGTGGATACGACGAGCTAAGTAGAAATGAAGCTATAAGTCGCAGACAATAGATTTTATTGCCCCCTTAATTGCTTTATTACCTAACGACTTTCGATGTCAATATGGCCGTGTCGGCCTTGGGAAGGTTTTAGGGGAGGTGGTTTTATTACCCTGTTTGTTAGGTGGTTAGACGGGTTCCTGGAAAAGGTTGAGTGTTAGGAGGGATGGAGTAGTTCCTAGAAAAGAGGATGAAGGACATGATTTTGATAGGGTTGTTTCTAACAGCTATGCTATGATCAAATTAATTATTCTTTTATTCTTTTATTTGTATTTTCTTAATAAATTAGTCGGAACAATTGTACTGGTTCGCTTGCTGAGCAAACTCCTTATTTATTGGATCGTATGCTAAAGCATACTCCATAGAACAACCTCTGATTGTGATTATATTAATTAATTCGCTTCATTAGAAGCTCATTCTTATTTGCATTCTCTTAATAAATTAATCGGAACAATTTGTATTGGATTGCTTGCTAAGCAAGCTCCTTATTTATTGGAGCGTATGCTAAAGCATACACATTGTTAAATTTGATTGTGATTATATATTAATTAATTTGACCATTTGCATAGCAACTTGTTTTTTTTTTGTTCTTTCGTATTATTTATAATAATACTCGTTGTTATAAATTGGAGGGAATAATCTTTATTCATGCGGGACTTTTTTAATTTGACGGATCGTATCTTTATTTTCTCGAACACTGTGTGAGCATACTAGAAATTTCGTGTATAGAATATGTATGTATACTTCGGTACGATAGGCATTGCTGATACATATACAGAGCGTGGTGCTTGTACGTCTTTCGCTGATGAACTTAAGACATGAACTGAACTTTTCGCGCGCTTTTTGGAAACTGGTTGGGCAAGAGGGAAAGATGGCGTTGTTGGGTAACAGGTGCGTGTTAAAACATGAAGACAAATACAAAGGAAAACCGACGACACGTTTAGTATACATCACAGAGTGCCGACAGACTAATAAAAACAAGTTTGGCGCCAGGGTAGGTGAATACAAGACATTGTCGGCGAAGAATACAAAGAGGATTGACGTTGTGGCAGGTAAACATGTTGAATCATGCCCCTATGCTAATTGGTAATAGAAAAGAAGTTTTGCGCGGCGAATGATGAACACGTGATTGCCTTGTGGCTATGAAAATACTTTAAATACGAGTCATAGCGGAAAATATATATAGAGACACCATGCATCTCTTTGAGAAAGAAGAACACTACGAGGTTAACACTGAAGCAATATCCGATGCTGAAACAGAAATATACGAATCATCGTCAGATGATGAATATGATTTTGATGCAATAGATTCACCAGTGCTAACAACAGTTTCACCAACGCCACCGTCATCTCCAGCAGTATTATCAAGAACATCACGATTTTGGGGTTTAGATTGCTGTTGTAATAGTCAAAAGGTGGACCGTGAATGTATAAAGAAGGCTATTGAAAAATGGGATTTCAACGATACATTAATATGCGATGGATGTAGAGAAGGAGCCCCTCATGATTTTGCGCATGATTGTATGAATGTACACCCAGAGTCATTGGAAACCCGTGCATGGAGTATTATTGCAAGTCCTAGTGTTGAAGAAGATGTGTTTTACTTGTATGCAAACACCCATATTATTGGAATATTAACAAGAGAAAAATTCTATGAAACGTATGTGGAATTATTAAGTGATACAGACTATCTTCCGGAATTACTGGACATTTTTATAAGAAAAGACAAACGGAAAGCGAATATTTCAGATTGAGAAAATGTATTCGAATAGAGTTAGTGTTTCATGTGTGTTATGCAGTGATGAAAACATTAATGTGAACTGTGTATTAAAAACTATAAAAGTATACTTACGTAACACCAATCCAATTGAATGCATGGAATGCAAGTTAAATCTTCCTCATGATTGTACTCATCTTCATAATACTGGAACATTTGCAACGAAGTACTTATCTCTTGATAAAACTCTTAGTGAACTTTTTGAAGTTTTTGAACAAGAACATAGTGAAATCTCATTTATATGGTTTATGCGTAAAATTTGTGATCTTTTAAAAAATACAGAATTTGTTGGACAGATTATTCCGTTTTTCATTTATCACACAAATGAAATTTCACCATGTGTAAATCAATATATTATCGATATTCAAGGTTTTAAAATGTCTGATAATGAATTTATCATTCGTGAGTTTTGTTTAACTGCATGCGATGATACAGTAAATTTCCATTGCTTGGTAAAATCACCAATAGATTATAATTTATTATCATTAGGATGTCAAAAACAAATTGATTGGTTAACTTTAAATTTACATGGTTTGAAATGGAATAGCAAAACTGGATATACTGTATCATGCATACGAAACCTTGTATATCAATTATGTTCAAAGAATTCATCCTTTTATTGTAAAGGTTTAGAGAAATCTCTTTGGATTAAAAGAATATTTGCATTAGATAATGTTATTGATTTAGAAACAAAACATTGTCCACCATTAAGTGAATTATGTGGAAACACATTTAATGATTATTGTAATTTTCATACAAATATTGTAAAGAAATCAGGATGTGCATATCGTAATGCACAACAGTTGAATTATTGGTGGAAATATGAAAGATCAACAGCATTAACTAATGCATTATCAAGATTGTAATGATTTTTCTTAGGAATTGTAAATAAAATGCAGGGATGTAAGTTTAAAAAAAAATTTATTGAAAATTTAAGAAAAAAATTGTATATATGATAAAAAAAATAAAAAAATTGTAAACATATAATAAGAAAAAATAAAGAAATAAAAAAAAATTATTTCTGTTTTCTTTTTTTAAAAAATTTGTTCACATGTTTATAAACGATATCATCATTCTTTTTCAAATTTTTCTTGTTAAACATTTTTAAACACTTTTGAAATGATTGAGTGCGGATAATATGATGCAAAAAGAACAACACAAAATACCCGCACAACACAGAATTATCATGCTGATATTGATGATTATTCGTAAAGTACATTTTAGTATTTTTCGACAAAAAGTTTTTTATTTCTTTGGGAATGTCCATAGCAAGACTGTCAAAGTAGTACCCATGTTTTTTCTTATTGATGTACACTGCGACCCAGTGGGAACCAGCAGAATCAGATGTATCAAGATTAATCACAAGTGCAGCAGGAGGTTCTACCGTTACAGGAAGTCTGTCAATAGGGTAAATTCCAGTAACACTTGCACCAGTCACTTTATCACTTAGTAACACTTTTAACAATTCGTCACTATACATGATGAAGATTATTATTTTTAATTGTAGAAGGTATGTAACTATCACTGTTATTCACA
This sequence comes from Thermobia domestica, assembly GCF_964235325.1. Classification (NCBI taxonomy): domain Eukaryota; kingdom Metazoa; phylum Arthropoda; class Insecta; order Zygentoma; family Lepismatidae; genus Thermobia; species Thermobia domestica. The sequence continues at coordinate 24,161 of NW_027656571.1, forward strand.
TGTAAGACATAGTCATACACTTTTACATATTCACTATACAGTAATGCTTCATGAACACTGCACCTATATTGTCCGAAACGATGCTTATTATGTGCACACCGATGAACGTGAAAACTTAATGCAGTATACTTTGGACAGTTTATTTCTTCTAAATTTGTAACTTCTCTTTGAAGAATTTCTTGAAGAAAACACTTTCTATTTATTCCGTAGGTGTATATTGTTGTAGTATTTGAACAATATGATTGAAGTATTTCTTTAAGATGGGAATATTCTAGATCGCCTTCGTGCCAGGTAATGCCATACACATTCTCACCTAGATATTTGTTTGTACTTACGATCGGCTCAGCTAACTTATTTAAAGGAAATGGTGGTTTAAAAATCCAATTTTGGAAAAAGGGAACGTCAGGATTTACAATGGCTAATTCTTTTACAATAAAGTCATCTTCGTTATCATGATACGCCGAGAAGTGTACAACAACCCTCATCCTACTCAACTGAATAAATTAGAAGGTGTTATCAGTATAAATATTTCTATCTTTGTCTACTTGTGCTAAAGAATCGAATTGTGCATACACAATGCATGTAACAGGTTCAGTTAAAGTTTCTGAAAATGATACTTTTAAATTTACAGGGGAATCGCGTACCACATCCCACGTGTTGTCGTCTAAAGTTCCTGTTGGAGATAGAATAAAAGCATACAGAGCATATCCGTTTGGATACTCATCAAGAGTAACAGTATGTGAATAATTTTGATAATATATACCAGTACCTGAAATCAAAGTATAGTAACTTAGAAGATATAAATTGTTATTAAAATCAGGAGTGAGGGGGTTGGGAGGAAATGATTTTGAGCCGACTTGTAATTGCAGTTTGTTAACGTTAAAGTTTTGAAATTCAAAGGGATTAAGATGTGATTTCCCATTGAAGGCTGTGTTGGAGATGAAACCAATAACCAGGCCTTTAGGAACATTACCCAGGAAAAGATTATCAATGTTGTAAGACTTTACTTGTGCAGGTATAGTATAAGATCTTGTCTCCACTCTCGTCAGAGGTAACTTGGCTGTTTCCGAACCCATTCGTGTATTTAATTGCATAGCTAAATCTGCAGCTACATCAATACGTCGTACATGAAGAATAACTTCCTCAAGTGCAACTTTATAACTTGTATTTTCAGGAGACATTAAGCAAAAATTATCTTTACTACGATGTAGTTTTACACGTAAACTTACTTTGTTAGGAAGCATACGATCTAAACTTACAATATCAGTATGAAGACGTCCATACATTTCAAAAGATTTACTATTTTTCACCTTATTAGCACGTTTTTGAAAACCAGCATTTGTATTATCTAATTTATTAAAATTTTTTGCAGTATCTTTATGCCACAACCCACATGCTAAATGTGTTTGAGAAGCATCATAAGAATAATTTAATAATGTTTCAATGTATGCACGATAAGGATAAGATCCTGATGAGGAACTAATTAATTTATCATTTAACGAAATATCAATTTGACTAAATAAAGAATGTAAGAAATTATTTACTGGTGCAACAGTATCATCATTAGCTAAAGTTGTACCATCAGCTTTAGTAATTTTACAACGTACATAAAGATATAGATATGCAGGATGAATAAATTCCCCTGTTTCTCCTGGAATAACAAATTCAATAGGTCCTTCTGAGGTTAATGTGGAAATAGGACGATATTCAGCATTTGTAGTTGCTTCAATAGCTGTTTGTGTCATTGGTATAGAAAAGAAATCAAATTCATTGGTACAACATTCAAAACTACTTGAATTTAGGAGTGCCATTATGAAAAGATGTCGTGTATATGTTTACGTTTTGTTGGTGGTCCAAACTTTACAATTGCAGGAGCTTTCCTCTTGCGTGACCGTCTCTTGCCGTTACCAGTTAGCAACTGCCCAACTTTATTAATTGCTTTTGTCTTTAAACTATTACCAGCTTCTTTTACACGCGCACGAACAGATTCTTTAAATGGTCGATTTTCTAATACATCACCCGCAACTTGCATACCGGTTTGTAATGCTTGACGTCCTACAGTTTTTGCACCTTGTTTAAGAAATGGTAAAGCAAAACGAAATAATCCTTTAAAGAAACTACCTATACCATGTCCCCTTTGATATACAGGTCCTGAAAAATATGGTATTCCGCGCCCACGGTGATAAGTAACACGTCTTGCTCTCATCTTTTTCCTATAATTATTATTTAGCAGATGCAGCAGAGCGTTTAAAATGTAGTGTTACGGTCAGTGTCCCAGAACGAAATGGCAAATTTCGCCCTGCATGATCTTTTAATAGTATTTCAATTGTGTTAAAACAAAATTTTGCAAGTGGCATATAATGAATATCTTCAAAGGTAATTGTTTGAACTTTTCCGTATTTAATATCAGAGATTGTTGCTATACGTAATAATGGTGCTTTTGTATCACCTAAAAATTGATATTGTATAATATCTGTATATATAAAAATTTGATGTGGATATCCGATATCAACATATGGTTGTTTGAATCCACGAGATTCTTTAACAAGATCTGATTTTTCAGAAAAACCTAATTGTAAAGCTAATGTAGGCGACAATGTCACTGATTCTACACGTTCATCACATTCAACATGCACAACATTTGAAAAACTAAATTTTATAAAACTTGATATTGCGTTTAATTCCTCTAGTAAATGATGAATGGATGGATAATATCCAACAAGAATTTTACTTTTCATAGGTTCTGCATTTTTAAATTTGTACCATATAACATTTTCACCATCGGTAACATTATAACATGTTAATGGAATATGTACTTCACTTAATCCTACATACCAATCGGATTCTGATAAACGAATATTATTTTTTAATTGATTAATAAAATGTGTTGGACTATTTGTAGGATATACATCTGCACTAGCATTTGAAACTAATGTAATGTAAAAACTATCATCAATACTTTCAGAAATCATTTTCGTTTAAAGTGAAGTGTTAGGTTTGAAGTTCCAAAACGAAATGGTAATTTTAACCCGTGTTCATCTTTTAAGTTTACTTCTATCGTATCAAAATATTTCTTTTCAACTTTAACATAATGTGGTGAGTGAAACACAAAAGATTTTACATGACCGTGTTGTACATTATATACACTAAGTTTTCGAACTAATGGTCCTATATTTTGTTGTTGTTTTACAATATCAATGCAAACATTAATTGTATTGGGAATATTATAATCTAAATCACATGGAAATTTTCCACGTGCTAATATTAAATCAACATTTCTAACTTTTGTGTATACAACTTTTTTAACATCATACGTATTTTCATTAATAAATCCAAAAATGTGTTGTAATCCTGGTGTAACACCAATCATACATTGATCTTCTAATTTCAAAGAATGTTTAATAACAATTTGATTTTTATTTTTTAAATAGTGTAACATACGAGCATTTTCAGGAATTAATTGTAGAATAGATTCAATTGATGAATAATATCCAGGTGTAATTGGAACATGGTGGCGTTCAACTTTACCATCGATAACACTAGTAATTATAATTTCTTCATTTTCACCAACATTGTAAAAACTCCACGGAATATTAATTTGTGTTAATGCAACACCCCATTCCCCATCACGTAAATCAATAGGTTGTGCCAATTTAACTCGAAATGATGATGTTGTATTATTATCAAAAAGATTGCTACTTGCATTTGAAGGAAGAGTAACGTAAAAGTCGTGTGAAAAGTTCGAATTCATTTTGCAGACTGAATAGAATCTGATCTAATCCACGAATTCATACTTGATGGATATCCTAACCATTTTACATACATCCACCCATTTTTACGTTTCAATACTTTTTCAATAAGATATGTTTTCTTTGAATTTATAATTACTTTTTGTAATTCTTCTGCATAAAATATTCCTTTAATTTCTTCACCGTTCCAATCTTTTAATTTGTAAGTGACAGGATCTGACTTTATACATTTGTCAACAATAAATATTTCTTGTGACCATTTAGGTAAATATCCTTTTTCTAATTTATGTTTATACTTACTAACACGAACATAATCACCCGAACTAAATTTACAAGTTATATTTTTCATATTCTTTTTATTTCCGTATAATGTTTCCCACACTTGATTCACATTGGAATCATTTACTTGTGCAGGTGCCATTTTAATACTTGAATGGTATGAATGATTATAATTTTTTACAATTTGATCTAATATATTAATATAACGATAAGTATTCTTTGCAGTAAAATAACGATACAATCTTTCTTTTAATGTACGTATAAAGCGTTCTGCTAACGCACACTTAATTTCGGAATGAACACTATAATGATTAATTTCATATTCTTTAAACAATTGTTTTACATGTCGATTATAAAATTCACCACCTAAATCTGTTTGTACGTTAAACACAGGTAACTTGAAATTTTTAAAAATTTTTGTTATTGCTTTTACCATTTCAGGACCTTTCTTTGTTTTTAACGGAACACAATATGCATAACGTGAAAAAATGTCAATACAACATAATATATATTTATAATTATTATTATACTTTGCAATATTTTGCATATCTGCTAAATCCATTTGTAATGTTTCATTTGGTGCACTAACATAATACTTTTTACGTTCAAAAACTTTACGAGCTGGTGCATGTAATGTATAAGCATCTTGAGAAGCTAACCATTTTTTAATTTTCTTTTTAGATAACTTTGTTTTGCGTTGTAATGTTTGTATACTTGATAAAGAATCAGGATTTGAATAATCATAATATATTTTTGATAATTTTGTCATTTTACATGCTATATTCTTTCCAATGTTTAAATAAATTAGCTACTACTGCAGGACTAGGAGATTTTCTTACTTTACGAATACGTTGTCTACTACTACTACTACTACTTTTCACTTTTGATGCTGGCGTGCTAATAGGTGTACCAATAAATTCTTTAGGAACGTTAAGATCTTCTAATAAATTTTTAAATTCATGAATACCTATAGGATTTCTTGAATATTTTCTTGTACGAACAACATCATTTACTAAATCTATAATATTTGAACCTGGTATTGTTTTTTCATGAATACGTACTGTACCAGACTTATCCCACTGAATTTTATTACAACTTGTCAACTGTTTTAATAATAGATCTGTTTTCCTACGAAGTGTTTTCGGTACTGATTGTAAAATGTCTGATACAAATGGTAAAATAGAAGTATTGCTATCTTGTTTGGAAGTTGTTGATGATGATGATTTTTCTTCTTCTTCTTGAATGATAGGTAAAGTAATAGGTTTATGTGAAGAAGATGTATACTGTAAATAACGATGCAAAGCTTGTTGATATAATTTCCACTTTTGTTGTACACTAAGATCACGACGTTTTAAGATGTTATTCATTTCTTCATCTAAACGTGACTGATGTGAATCTATGGATTTAAGATTCGATTGAATTTCATTTACAGCATTTTCAGGAACTAAAATCATTTTACGTAATTCTGACATATTTAACGACTAAAAATACTGCTTCCCACTGCTGCAAGAAGTGGTCCCAAGATTAACGGTAAAAGAGCACCACCTTTCTGTAGTAACAACTTTTTCTTTTTATTCAATGCAGTACGTTGCTGAGATAGAGCACGTAAGATCTTTTTATGTCTACGTAAACGTTGCTTCTGACGAGAATTTAAAGGGATGTTTCCTTTTATTGTGTTCTTAGCTACTTGAGATATTGTTCTTATTAAATCCCCTGAAGCATTTTGTAAAATTTGTTTTCGTTTGGTATTCTTGCATTTGCACAGTGCACGGAGCGTGCTGTAGTGTTGTTTCACCTTCAACATCTTGATGCAGACTAAACAAAAATTTCTGTATGCATGTCTTTTACGTTAGCGTACACATACATGATTTCATTCGGAAAAATATTTGTACGTATTCGCAATGCATCGTTTGTTTTTTGTGTCAAGTCAAATAATAAATAAGTGTGAGGCTCTCGTGTTACTTCTTCGAACACACTCACGACTTCTTTACTATACCGAGGCATAATTTGCCTTGCTAGATATTGTATTTGTAATTTATCACGTGGATTTTTAAATACTATAATATAATGTGCATTTAAACTAATATCACGTGCATGTTTTCCTTTTGGAAATAAATTTTGAATAATAAATATTACAGTTAACTTTTTGTGATGTGCATACTTTGTAAATAAATTAGCAACATCACCATTAGTTTCTGACATTAAATCATCAAGTATTAATAATGAATTTTCTTTGATTTCAAAATTATTCATGTCAGGTATTCCCTCTACAAAACGTATTTTTGCATTTGCATCTAATTTTGGTATTACTGCACCATAACACCAAACAATATCATTAAACTTTATACTAAACATTTGATCATGTTCATTAAGTAAACGATTTACAAAACAAGTTTTACCAGCCCTTGAAGGACCAGCGATTAAAATAGTAGAGGGATGTTGAAATTTTAACATCTTGTAATCAAATGAATGCATACAATAGAGAGACTGCTTTATATACACACTCACACTCACACATTGAATTTTAATATTTTCACAATCATTGATTGTTCGGAGTATACATAGTAATGAAATGGATAAAAAAAATCACTGGGATATAAGATTAAAGCTGAAGTGACTAGTTTATACATTGTTTGCACAGCAAACGAAAATATAAAAAGAATAAAATAAATTAAGAATAAATTAAATAAATTAGGAATAAATTAAATAAATTAGGAATAAATTAAGAATAAATTAAAAAATAAATATTTTTACAATCGATGATGGTTCGGGGTTTCATTACACGAAAGAGACACGCATACAAGTCACATTCACTCATTCGTGGACCTATAACCGTAAGGTACACTTGCACGTTTTCGTATTGGTTCATCGTCGGTCATGTTAGGTTCGTCAATCCGTTTTCGTTTTTTGTTGACCTCACGGTGTGTCTTTGTCTCTCTACAGCTAAAGATACGGAACCCCGGTCTACGAACGATGCTATTTGGGTTTTCTATTACTGTGGACTCTAATTGTCCAGACACTAATTTATAGAAACTCTCAAAGTTAATTTTCTGAGAGGTCCTATCATTTAGTGTTATCCCCCTAATTTTGTATATATGCCGAACATCCCCTTGGGCATTTGTTAGCCGCATAGCATAATTTTTACAGCCAAGACCAATAAAGGTTGTAAACTCCCAACCTTCAGGAATTTCATTCGTCAGATCACCCAAATAGTTTCCGAGCGGTAACAAGGGTTCCTCATCTTTTTTCTGTAAGTACATGATACTGTCAGTGTCACAGTAGATTACTCTGTCAGGTCCTACAGTCGTCAGTAGTTCGTAAAGTCTAAGTCTAGCCAACGAAGTAATAAATGCGGCTAGTATCACATTGGAAAACTCCAACGGAACGTTTTCATTTTCAATGTCTCTGTACGTGAGAATGAGATGGTCACCATCAATTGGCACCACACTTTGAATTTCATACCTTGCCGTAGTTAAATACCTAAGAAAGGTAACCTCATCACTAACGATTATACTCTGCGACATGTCTGTGCGTTGCCCCCACTTACCATACAATGAATTGAGGTATAGCTTCGCACACTGCCTCAATCCCGGGTTCATCCTAATATTGTCATAATTTAATCGTATGCCTTCATGGGCATAATATTCTTCGATATATTTTTGTTTGTCTTCTTCAGTGGTGCAGTAAGCAGGAAAACCAGAGGCTTCCTGCTTCATCTGAAGGAAGGAATTCACATAGGTCCCGAACAGCCCTCCTGAATTCCCCTCTTCAGGATCTAAAAGTTCAAATTCCCATATCTCATGTATATCGATTATTTTGTAACCTTTTTTAAGAGCAAGGTGTAACTCTGGTGTACAAAATGTTCCTGTGAGAGCACACTCAGCATCGCTATGGGTACATTCGTTAGTGTTTTCTTCTTCCATGCATGTGCGGCAAAGGCCGAAAAGTAATCGACCTCCCGCAACGTATGGTAAGATCGGAAAGTAGAGGTCCTTTGGAGGGACGATTGTGCATTTGACTACACCGTGAATACTTTCCACATCTGGAAAGTCCGGTCCCGTGTGAATCTTAGGTGATTTAACCGGCATAGGTTTACGTGCCATCACCCAAGGGTATAACGATGTTACATCGGCGTAGGAAATTCGCTCATCACTCGCACAATTGACGTAGGAACGAAAGACCTCCGTGCGACCACCGTTGTAACAGTTCTTAGGAATAAGAAAATCAGGTAGATTAGTACAACGTTCTTGAACAAACTTTTGCACTTTCTTATCCGTCTTTACCTTATTGTCCCAAGAACATTCCCATATTTCGTATAGGTTTACACCTATACTTTTCAGGTACCTACGGCGGCGCATGGTTTGCTCATATCGTTTTTCCATCGTATTGTACGAGTCCTGGGCATCGTGCAAAACCGCGTCACGGTTAAAGGGGAAGCAAAGGCGGCAGGCATGGAAATAACACCCGTAAAAGTCGAAGGCAGCGTTGAGTCCTTCGTGCCATCCATCGACCTTGTACCTACCAATATACTTTTCCCCACCTCTCCTAGCATGCTGGATTTCTATCCCTAATTGGTCTTCCATATACATAAGCCATTGCATAGCTTTTGTACTATACTTGGTGTTATGATGAAATCCCAACGCGGGAATGATAGGAATAGTATTTTCCGGTAAGTGCAAGGTACGATATGTCCGCATTGCAAGACTTGCAATGGTAGATGATGTTATGAAACATTGCAAACCCTCCGTTTTCTCTTCGATGATATCGCTAAACTTAATGACCGCTTCTGTTAGAATTCTAACATCATTCTCACAATAAGCCAGCATATCCCTCTGCAGGTTAAACTCCTCGCCACTTTCCGCACGTTCTTGGTGCCAGGCTTCCAGTTGTTTTCTTTCTTCTGTGCTTCGACCTTCAGGGTCATAGTATTCAATCGGAGGGTAGGGACCAACATAATTTTGATTTTCTTCAGTATTGAATAAATATGGGAAATCTCCCTTCTTTAAATTTTGACTAAGGCCTAACGTTTTTGGTAATTTGGATAATTTGACGCCAATATAAAGGTAAGAGTCGCGGAAAAAGATACGATTACCTATGCTGATATTAAAAATCTTTTGACCCTGAATAAGGACACTAGGTACAATATGCTGGTCTTCTATTAGAGTTCTAAGACAGAAGAGACCATCGTAGCGACTACCATTATGGGCGATTGCCACGATCTTCTGAAAGACAGGACGCTCTACTAACACGTGGTTAATAAAAGCCGTCATTGTCTTAAAAGAAAACGAACGATTTCCAACATTGTCACCGCACGTTTTACAAGGCTCATCGATACCTTTTCTTATACAGGCGTGACAAACATGACGACAGCACACCAGTACAACTTCGTGCTCCCTTTCACCGCGATCATTCGGTGCCTTCAACATCGTCTCTACATCATAGGTGATGTACATAAACCTTTTCGTATGAACAGGTCGCTGTCTCTGAACAAAACATGTATGGTTTGTATCAACATATGCGTGGCACGTTGAACAGAAATGTTCACCACACATGTGATCAGATTTTCGCCCTCTCTTATCAAAGATGACACCGCAATTGATGCAGAGCTTTACATTATCACATACAGACCTAGCCGCTTTATTAGGTGTCAGATGATTATTAAAGCATTCACCTTCAGCAAACTCTCTATTGCATACATTGCATTTAATTCTGTTTGCGGTATAATCACGTTCGTGAGTATGTTCGCAATAAGTACAACGAGTTTTACACTTGTGTGTACGTGACCTTTCATCATAAGCTTCCAAACAATAATAACAATACTTTCGTGCCTTGAGGAAAGTTCTAATGTTACGAATAGGTTCGAAATGACCAATGGTGTTACCTCTTCGATAAAGGATAAAAATCTTATTTTCTACCGGTTCTCCCGGGTAACGTACTATATATTCCCGGTTATTCTTTTCATGCTCCTCATAAACTACGATTTGATATTCCCCTTTCAAATATGCTTGAAAGAGGTCCAGATCGGAAAAGTCACAACCTTGCTTACTTTCAACGTTAACCCCTGCCATCTCGCAGAGAACTTCTGCTTTAAGAAGCCATGTATCTTGGCTTCTTGTTCTTAAATTATACAAATCATGTTTTGTACCGTGGAGCTTTACTTGGCCCCATACAATGGCCATAGGGAGACAGTAAATATTTCTATTTTCAATACGAATTAATCGTTTCTCTAAGTAATCTTGGTATTTTGCATATTTGTCAACGGCACTCGTTGTATTATTTCTTCCCTGGCCGTGCATACTCTCAGCGATATGGAATCGAAACAATAGTTCTTGCCCCAAAAGGAACACTTCATTCGAATTTAATACACGTTCGATTGAAGTGAGGACTGTCCTAGCAGAGAAATTGCCCTTTCTTCTAAACGGAACGTACACTGGATTGTTGTTGGTACTATTACTACTCTCTATGTATAAGCCAATGTAGTCCGAGGGGCGTGCATTGGAGATCACATGTTCCAACGCAAAATTAACTAAGCTTTCGATATAAGCCTCTGGGTTATTAATATTCCTTTCATCACCCACAGGTCTGACGGCAATTTCATGTCCCGTAAGATGAAACTTACGAAACCTTTGTCTGCTTTCTCTTATAACTTCGAAATTACTATTTCTTTGATTATCCCCGCCATTATTATTATCACTACCACTACCACCTGTACTACCACTATTAGGACTACTAATAGTACCAGTTGTACTATTGTTGTTGTTTATGTTGCCATGTCCAACCAATGCTGGAACATTGGCATATGACGGGTCAGGCTGTGGAGTAAAAATCATTTGGTCCCCATAGTCATGATTATCCTGTACACAGTATTCAGCTGGATTGTATACAGGATTTTCTCCCTGGACTTGTTGCGTGGGTATATCCACAGCATTGTCCTCGTTTTGAACCAAACTCCTCATTTCTTCAGCTGGTATTTCATCGGAATTTTGAGTGCCAATCCCATTTACTTCATCCAAGAAAGCTAAATCTTCATTTGTTAATTGATATAGATTATTAGAACTCAAGTTATGATTTTCTTGAGCGGGCATGACTATGGCATTATTTGTGGATGGGATTAAGCACGGTTCCGAAACAAAGCGCGTGCCAAAATCAAAAAAGTCCGATAACTCTGTATCTTTTATTCTATCCACCTGACCTTCCCCACATGATAATAAATAAAAGAGTTTTGACTGCGCCGATTCGTAAGTATCACATGTACGGAAAAATCCATACAAAAATAAATCTAATATATCAGCACTGCTTACGCAGTGCTGGAGAAGTAATGTATCATTACCTTCGAAGGCACGAAGGGCGCGTAGGAGTGCATCGCATCTCCCCGAGCCCCGATATCCCAGCCTGTTCAATTCCATGATGGCTTTCCAGGTACTGAAGACCCTCGGGTACTCGTTGAAACCGCGCACCAATTCCTGGAGATAAATTTCATCAACCATATTCAATTCTTCGGATGGGCAGAAGAAATCCATCTGAAAGAAATAAAACAAAGAAAAAACTATTTTGAGTTATCAAGTTGACGTTAATATATCACTTGAATATAAAAGAGAGAGAGAGCACATTCAATTACTTTCAACCTATAGTTATATTTTAGTAATATGTACATAAAAAGCATTCACTTATTTTCAATCTATAGTCAAATAATGATATGTAAATAGAAAACAATTTGTTCAATTTATGAAAAAAAAATCAGTAAAATATATTCACTTATATTCAGATGTAATCTATTCTTTTAAAATATCCAGACACAATAAGTCTCTCTCTGTTCATTAATATTGGTTAAATACAGCTCAAACATGTATAATTTCTTTTTTAAAAAAAACAATAAGTGAAGAAATACACACCTTTCAAGCCTTAGTTGTTCGTTCACAACACCAGAAAAAGAAGAAAAAATGTCGACTCTGTGTCGCTGTAAGTCTAAACAAAAATGTCTGGGTATTCTATTTGTGCTGCTACCACCACTCAAGGTTCGGCAAAGCTTCAATGTCTGGAATACAATAGGCTTGAATCAATTTCTTTATACTTTATTTAATAGTATTAAAACTATATAGTTAATTAATTAAGATGCGCTAAAGCTTGTCCTTGATCTTACACGTACGCTGCCGTGAAAGGAAATGATACCCCCACACGCCAAATTCAAGTTATATCATGTCCTATCATGTATTGCACAATCACTACTACTACTAGTGACATCTAGCGGCAAAAGTCATAATTAAAGATTAGTTGTGCGTTGAAAGTCCCGCAGTGCTGACGCGTGTGCGACAAAGCTCCATATATTTTCTCAGGTGAGTATAGTATATATGTTTTCAATGTGTAATAAACCATAGCACATGCTTGTATATTCTGTTGGTCTTAATATTCTATCAAAGTATTGAAGATCAAGCAAGTATAAGTAAAACTATTGGGTTAAATAAGGAATATAAACCCATGTCTTTCAGTGACAGAGCAAATATTTACTTAAGTGGTGCGGTACCACATCATTTCTGGGATATGAACCCCAGTCTTTCAGGGGGATAACCCCCTCTACTAGTACTGCTGCATACATTTACATTGAAATCCTAGTGCCTCACTGCGAAATCCATGTATAAAACAAGTAACGTTCAGTAATGGGAGGCATTACTCTTAAAGACGGGTATAGCCCCTTTTCTCTACGCAAAAAAGAGTGCATTCAGTAATTAAAAGTTATGAGGGGGAATTCAGTCCGGGCATAGTGTCCCCTCTTCTCCACGCAACAGAACGCATTCAGTAATTGAAAAGTTGTGAGGGGAAATTCACTCCGGGTATAGTACCCCCTCTTCTCCATGCAAAAGAGTGCATTCACTATTTGGAAAAGTTATGAGGGGGAATTCAGTCCGGGTATAGCTCCCCGCTTCCTCCACGCAAACGAGCGCGTTCACACTGCATTGGATTCTCTTTCTGCAACCCCTAACAAAATATTTCGTATTTCATTTCATTTTTACAAAGCCAATATTTATTTTTTCTCACTCATTACCTTGCTTAATATAGAGTTAGTATTTACAAAAAAAGCATGCGACTACCATATGATTAAGATTCTGAATACTGCAACACATGTTAAAAATACGCAAGTTCATATTTTATATATTTTTCAAATATATTCCCAAGACTTATTCAGAAATAAAAGAACATCTAGCTTAAATTTCTCTCACTTAATTACATTCTTTCATTTGTCATGTCTTGGAAAAGAGAAACATTTGAGTATTCACTACATTTCGTGATGAACAACCTGTTCTAACACGAATTCAAAGGGAGAAGTCCACTGCTATGATCCAAAATGAATCAATAAACGTAGTTCTTTTCTTTGGAGTCTAACTGTGGGAAAGAAAAGTCTACACATTTACGTAAAATTGCAATATTCGCATGTATCTTGGAAAATTGCATCCACTACAACTAAGAACTCTTTATATAAGTACATTTTTCAGTGTGAAAACACATTAAAACACTTTTTCGCGGATCTAAACACTTTTTGTTCACTTCTGAACACTTTGTGAATACATCTGTACACTTAATACTGACTGATTTTCTAAATATTGGGGATACAAGCAAACAAATGTCTATCTTTTCTGTTGAACTTAATTATTTTACACTAAACAATATATTTTGAACATTATCTGTAGTAAATATTGAATATGTATGTGTTCTAAAAGTGTTCTTTATGTGTAAATTGCTTATTTTCCGAATAGACATCCCAATATGAATACAAATTCATGACAAATCATTCAGACACAATGTATTTATATAAAATCTACCATCAACATACTGGACAGTACGCAATTCTGTTTAATCACAATTTCAGTTATAAAGAATCAAAGAAATTGCACACTTGATTTTTGCCGTAAAGTCCATCAGTGGCGGTTCTTAAGGGATGTCCCCATACATTTCTAAAACTATAAGTCCGTCCGTCAATGGCGATTCTTAAGGGATGTCACTACGCATTTCTAAAACTATAAAGTATCTCATTGACGGTTCTTAAGGGATGTCCCCATACATTTCTAAAACTATAAAGTATCTCATTGACGGTTCTTAAGGAACGTCACCACACGTTTCTAAAACTATAAGTCCATCTGTCATTGGCGATTCTTAAGGGATGTCACCAGGCATTTTTCTCTAAAAAGATTAACACTGCCAAGATATTTCTCGTGTCCCCACATATTCTTAACTATGATAATAATGCTAATTCCATTCTTCACTCTTTCCTGTGGTTAACTTGTCCAAAAACGCAACCGAAACAGAATCAAAACTCAAACATAGTATTCAAACAATTTAAAAAAAAAAAAAAACAAATATTTCGTTCCTTCGTGGTGACCGTTCAGGAAGCTAGCTTTTCCGGTGTTGGGCGTTATGCCCCGCATGTATGAATCCCTCGATTTTCGGTAAACACGAAAGGCGTTATAAGTCAGCCGCGGTTCCCCTGTTTGGGGGACTATCCCTCATGCACAGCTCCCCCGATTTTCGGTAAACACGGAAGGCGTTATAAGTCAACCGCGATTCCCCTGTTTGGGGGACTATCCCTCATGCACAGCTCCCCCGATTTTGGCTCGATATGCTCCCCACAAGTTAAAACATATTGGCAAACTCTTAGTTCGTTTCTACACTGTGTTAATTATTTTCATAAGAAAAAACAATATGTGTTAATTTTCTAGGGGAGTCCCACCATTCGATACTTATGCAAATATATCTAATCAATTATAATGATATAAAACTTACTTGAATATAATATCTTCTTCTTTGAACAAACACAGAAAAAAATCCAGAAAAAACACTTTAAAGATGCAAGGCAGAAGCAAGGTAGAAAACTTCACGAGCAAAATTGTTAATACAGGAAATGTGTACTCCATTTATATAATATATTATTTATTTATTCATTAACATAAGGGGAATGGAATAGGGGAAGAAAAAAAAATAAAGTAAATGAATTTGCCTTGTAATACAGCATTGCCTCAGTCTGCAAAGAAGCAGAAAAGAATTCCTTTGTCGGTCTCTTGCCGAATCGAAGCAAATATTTCTTTTCTATAGAGGTAATACCATGGAATTTTCACACAATGCCTAAAGTTTGAAAAACATCGCCACCATGTCTGAATTCGTACATCAAAGACGCCAAATTGTCGTATTTTTCAGGGTAATAGTTGTTTACCAAGCAATAAAATTCGTTAACTGGGTTCCTAGATTTTAAAAATTCCGGCTTTATTCAATAGGCTATATAGCTATCATTTTCAATAACTTGTATTTTGCCGAAAAGAACAGCATAATTATTGTATGTGGCAAAACACAGAAACCATTCTACGGGTTCTTTTTTGTGTGTGTGTTGTTTTGCAAACTCAAAATGAAGGACATCCATTTATTCATCAGGTTATTGGCATTGAGTACAAGGACAGCCTGGCAATACCTTGTTTGTTTGTCTGAATGGGCGGGGAAAAGGTTGTTGTTTCCAGAACCATCCACCAGAAGTGGTTTGAAGAAAACATCCTTTGTGAGGAAAAATGTGTCAGTTGTCGCCGTTGGGGGGAGAGAGGGTATAAGCATGTTCACACAAGATGCGGGCAAAGAGAGGCAGTGAAGGGTGGGGAGAAAAATGTATGTCACTTGTTGCGGGTGGGAAGAGAGGGTAGAAACTTGTTCACACAAGACATTGATGATGGAAAGAGAGGCGGGGACGGGTGGGTTCTCCCGTTCACTCAAACTAGAGGGAATGATTGGCCCCCATGGTTAAACATTGGAGGCGGAGCAAACTGGTTTTTCCTGGCCAATCATATCGCAAGGTTGTTTGCATAGGGTGTGAGAAACTGAACTTCATTCTTCACCCTCAGTATTGCAATGGCAGTTGAAGAAAGAACACATCAGTCTGCAAATTTCGTACTGAACAACGCTGAAAAATGGCAAAGTTAAGTCTGTCATTTAAGAACCACGCAAGCTAAACGAAAGAAGTGCAGTTCGCAACAAGAAAAATAAATGAAAATAAATAAATATTTCTTCCTTTCCTTCCTTTTCCCCCACCATCTTAATACTTTACTCCGTAAAACAAAGCACCATTAAAAATCGTTGCTAAACATTGGAGCTTAAAGGGTGTAATCATATTCATTATTCATAATTTTCTAGTTCAAATAAGAGTGTTCAATTAGTTACAAGCTTTACAAGTCAGATCATAATTAAATTAATGGGGAAAAACCTTGTGGGAACTAGGGACCGCGTTTTAAGCCATATACTGAAGTTCTAATTATCTAAATCATAGTTTTAATTCTAATTTAATTATAATTTCAATTCAAGAAACGTATTAAATCATGTTTAAAGCTAGGAACACCGTTCAAAGTCGTATCCTCAATCAAAATCGTGTTGGATCGCGTTCAATGATGTATACCATTGCTCTAATTATCTAAATCATAGTTTTAATTCTAATTTGATTATAATTTCGATTCAATAAACGTATTAAATCATGTTTGAAGCTAAGAACAGCATTCAAAGCCGTATCCTCAATCAAATATCGTGTTGTTTCATGTTTGAAGCTAGGGATTGCGTTCAATGACGTATACCAATGCTCTAATTATCTAAATCATAGTTTTAATTCTAATTTGATTAAAATTTCGATTCAAGAATCGTATAGGAGCATGTTTCAACAAGAAAGGAGGTCATTCCACTTTTCCAAACAACCTCTATTGCACAACTAATAAAACCACTTCCCCCAGAAACCTTCCCAAGGCCGACACGGCCATATTGACATCGAAAGTCGTTAGGTAATAAAGCAATTAAGGGGGCAATAAAATCTATTGTCTGCGACTTATAGCTTCATTTCTACTGAGCTAGTGCTTTACCACTTGTACCCATTGATAAAACTGGTGATATGTACTTACATATACAAGAAGATGCACCAGACGTGCCGAATCGAGACGATTTTCACGATTATTTGGTTGAAATGTGGTTGGACGATGCAGACGCCAAGTTCACACCGTAAGTACTGTATAGTTAGGTTTACTTTGTCTTACGAATTATATAAAACATGT
Source organism: Thermobia domestica (assembly GCF_964235325.1). Lineage (NCBI taxonomy): Eukaryota > Metazoa > Arthropoda > Insecta > Zygentoma > Lepismatidae > Thermobia > Thermobia domestica. Next base: position 41,250 of record NW_027656571.1, read on the forward strand.
AATTTCCTATTGCAGTAATTTTTCCTCATTACTGATTTGGGTTTAGTATATTGGGCCAAAATTGCAATAAAAAGACAGACAAAATTATTTGCTTATGTTGATCAATTCCAGTGTTTCCTCAAACATATAGTTTTCGAAAATGGCTTTGATTGTCACTGAATAAAGTGACACTGACACCATTGTCAAAAGCCCGCAAATCAATTACAGTAATTCATATGTAATTTACGTACATTTCATATGTTATTAATGGCTGAAGTAATGGCTAGCTGTGTAAGTGTAATAATTATGGATACTCAAATATGTGAGCTCCCCATGTCGATGCATTTCAGTGTGAAGAGGTTTTTTTTTTTTTTTTTTTTTTTTGTACTTCTGTCTTCTCCCACTTTGACTGTTGCGATTTTGTATCCTGTGTTAGAACCTTCAGTCTGTTTACTGCACGCTGAATTTCATACATTTTAGCAGGAAACTTGATGCGCATTTCGTTGAAACTTCAACAGATATTTCAGACAATTATCTATTCGTAAACGTTATAATTTGTTTGCTTAGTGTTGTTCAATACTAATGCTCTCTTAAATGTTTTCCAGTGAACTATGGAACCATTATGACAACGGAGAAGAAAGGACAACCAATATAGTGGAGGGCTGGCATTCGAAGTTTAATAAAAGGCTGACAAAGGAACATCCGAATATGTTTACCCTTGTCCAGCTTTTACAGCAAGAGTAGAACGAAAATTAAAGATCAATGATACTTCTAGAAGTTGGGAAGAAACCAAGAGAACAGAAACTAAAATATAAGCGTATTCAGCAGAGAATCAAGTCCTTGCAAAGTAGATTAGAGTCGGGTCAATTGGATTTGATTTCGTATGTAGGCGCTGTAGCTTACAGTTTACATTTATAACAATGAAGGTTGTGTGTGTGTTTAGTATATGTTTCGAAACTTCGAAGTTTTGTTATCTCTCGAATTGAAAAGATATATATATGTGACTTTAAGAAGTTAAAACTGTATTTCCTTTCCGATACTTTAATTTGTTATTCTAGAGCAAACTTTGTTCTTCTAAAGTTTCCTTCGTAGATATTTGGTAGTATTTATCTCTAATAAATTGTGTAATCATTTTACTCAACGTAATTGTGGTGTTTTGCTTTCTACATTATACCGGACACTTTCCCTACATTTGTTACACTAAAAATTATTTTTAGGGGTATTTGGTCACATGAAACAATTCGTTCTACTCGCGTGTTCAATCTAAAGATTTCTTGAATGATATTTGAAAATCAAGGGGAAATAGGTACTAATAAATTTCCTCAAAATCTAAATATCCCATTTTATGTGAATTAGGCAGAACAGGAGGACAAAGTGCTGGAGGGTCATTAGGCAGAACAGGAATTAGGCAGAACAGGCAGGAACCGCTGGAAACACCGACGAAGGTTTTCTTTTTCTTTTTTTTTTTTTTTTTTTGGTGGGGGGATATCTTCCGAAGTTCAGGCGTCGCGTTGGTTTTGATCTCTTGTACTGTGGCAAAATGGGTATCTTTGAGGCTCATTTTTAGGTTTGGGAAGAGGTAAAATCCGATGGTGCTAAACTGTGTTTAAGTCTATCGAAATCTCTGAAGCAGAGTTCTCCAATTTGCACATGGACCTCATGTATGCGAGTTGCTTGAACTGCCATATTGCGCCAATTAATTACCACACACATTCGTTCAGCTACGCTTCACGTACAGTCCGCAGAAAAAAAAAACTGCAACATGAGCATGTAAGTTTATTGTGAAACGACGAGATCTTTTGCTCCAAATTAAGTGTGCTAAGGAGGACGGCGAGATTTCTCCTGGAAGATTCGAGCCACTTAGACGTTATGCAATAAACTTACATGCTTATGTTGCAGGTTTTTTGCTGCCGACTGTACAATGCGGTTCACGCTTGTCAAATTCATAATTAGGCAACCTAAGGACTGTGTTGTACAAGATTCATTGTAATTGCATCACGAATGCCAAAAATAAAACAACATTCCCTATCAATGTAAATTATAGTTAGCATTCAAAAAAAAAAAAAAAGAATCGATAAATTTTATTTGAGCTATACATAATAATATGGATGGGAAAATTCTCATGTGTAATTTTCGAGAGAGAAAATAATTCTTGGTAAACTTAAAAGTTGATGTACACTCATGTCCAAAATGATTGTCGCATATCTGTAACTGTCTTCTTGTAAGAATATAATTTGATAGTGAATTTGCAGGGTACTTTTAATACTGATACTATGTGTATAATCGTTAAATGTATATTTGTGGTAAATTTCATAGGAAAAGAATTATAAATACGAAAATTAGAATGAGTAAAACAAAATGTTGCTAAATGGACAAGAAAGGTTTATTTTCGGTTTATTGTTTTTATTTTCTGCTCTTTTGACATGAAATTTGCTACATACATGTCTTTGCCGATTATATACATACTAACATTATAAGAAATACCGGGCGAGTTCGTTATCAAATTATATTCCTACAACAACATATTTATACACATGCGACAATAATTTTGGACATGAGTGTACAATAACCACACCAAATCTTAAAGTGAAACTGATACTGAACCATACTCTCTCTCTGTGTTCTGTTGGAATATATTATTATTTGTTTAGTTATGTATGGTATATGTATGTAAATATATGCACTGTGCTATACAAGATTGTAAAGGGTTATTCAAAAAGAGCGCTGATTTTAGATCGTCTGGCAAATTTTTGTTCCTTCTCGGTTGCCGACATTGTTTTGTACTGTTGCTCTACCCACAAATCATTTCAATAGTCGCCTTAGTCTGAATTTCTCGTATTTCTTCAGTCTGTGTCTAGCCATGGAACAGTGTACTATAGCGCAACGTGAGCTAATTGTGAAAACTTTTTAACAGAACGGATAAAAGTCAGCAACTGTCAGGTGACTTCGCGCGGTTTAAGGGCGAAATGAGGCACCGAATGAATCAACAGTTCGCAGACTTATGAAAAAGTTCATTGAAACGGGTTCAACAGTGAACATTGAAAGTCCTGGGTGTGGCCGTAGTGGTCAAGGGCGCCCATCAGGGGGGGGGGGCAAGGTGGGGCGCTCGCCCCCCTCTAGAGGAAATTGTACTTCGGAAGATCGAAAACACAATACATTTTTAGAGTAGTTACAACAAAATTTGAGACTACATTTGAAATGTCGCTTATACTTGCTTCCCCCCCCTTGGAAACAATAACATGGGCGCCCTTGGTAGTGGTCGTTCTGAGCAATTCGATGAGTCGTCAGCGAAATCCAAGTGGAAAGTTGTCAGGCAGCCATAGCGAATTTCACGAACAGAGTTATTGCATGCCAGCGCAGTAGAGGAGGTCATATTCCTGACGTCATTCACGATACCTGAAATCGGAATGTATGATGAACATGTTTATGAATTTTGTTAGTGTGTTTTGAAAAAAAAAAATAAAGTTCATTATTTGATGAAAAAAAAAAAACAGGCGCGCTTTTTGAATAGACTTATATAAATTGTTTGTCTCTTTGTTAACACGATATTTGTAATATAATATAGCCTTAATGTAACATAGCCGGTAAAATGGTAGAGAAGAATTTTTGGGTGGTGCCGGTTACTTTGGGTTGAAAACACAATTTAGGAGTTCGTGAGTCATCAACACCAGAAAGCCTGAAACGAAAATCTCCTTCAGCAACGGTGAATACCAAATCGAATAAGGTGTTACCATTGTAGTATAATGCCTTCTTTTTAGAAAAAAAAAATGAAAGAGAAAGATACATTTATACAACAAAACAAAATAAGAAGGAAGAAGGAGCATGCAAATTCATTGATGTAAAGCGAAATCCCCGCGTGGATGGATGACGGGCCACGCTCGAGCGACTGAGCACTGGCGGACGCAGACGAAGGCCCAGCCAGCCATGTGGATCATGTCGATTTCCAGCGCGAAGAGGCCTCCACCCGACTCCCAAACAACAACAGGTTTCATTCGTCACAAGGGCGGAAAATGTACCCCACGCATTGTGAGCACCTTGATTGTCCCCCGGAAGTGATGACTTCTAACGAAGGGGGCGTGGAGAAGGAGATTGCATCGGCCTCCCGTGGGATCGGATAAAAAAAAAGATAAAAAAAAACTTCCCCTAAAGGAGCACCACCTACTATAGTAATATATATTATAGCTGCTCCCTCCCATTTCCTTTGTGTTACAAATATTTTCTGGTAAATAAATCCTGTTCAGTTATCTCTAACGGCCTGGACAACAATCAGACATCACAACATCGACATCTGTGAAACATGGGATTTACTGGTTAAGTATGTGAAACACGATCGTTAGAATCACAAAGGAAGCCAGAGGGACAATATGCTCTTAGCGAAATAAAGAATTCAAAGATCCAAGAGAAGTGCTTCATAAATGATACTGGTGTGTATAATCTATCAGTAATTCAAATTAACAGTGTTTATCTGTGGTCCATTGACGCGTCCGTCATTTTGGTAAAACATTTCACCAAAGTAATATACAATCCTAATTATACGGGAATATTGTTACTCGGTGGTAGAGCTCTTAATTCTGCTGTATAGGGCCCCTGGTTCGATCCCCGGTCAAGTAAATTTGTGGTGGACAACATCGTGTCTGTGGGTTTTTCTCGGGGAACTCCCGTTTCCTCCCACACTTTCATTCGACAATTCTTCGATTATAATTCACTTGCTTTAATCACTCATCTCCCTTAGTCACTGGCGTCTCTGGGATGTAAAATTTGGGGGGCATGTAAAATTATTTATTATCTTCGATTCCATTTGTTACTTTTCTGCTTACCTTCACGGACCCCCTGAGATATAGACCCCTATCAAGAACTCTGTTATAATCGTTTCACAGCTTGGAATATAATGATTATTATATTCCAAATAAATATAATAATTATTATTTATGTTACTCTGTAGTTAGTGAATAAATTAAATTAGAATAAAATATTGAATGTTTTATACTTCAAAATATTGGGGGGACGCGTCCCCCTTGTCCCCTCCGCCAGAGACGCCCGTGCACTTAGCCTAACAGGCATAATCATGGGTCGTTAAACTAAAAGATTTCTTTCCATTCTACACTGTAAAAATTAAAACATCATTTAAGCACTTTTAGTACAGATGTCGAGGGAAAACTTGATGGAATAGTGTTTATAAAGCGTGCTTTGCGTATCCAAAAGCGTTAATTCTTAAAAATAAAAATAAAAAGTATCTAGTATGACATATTTAAAACAAAGTGATGACCCACTTTGCATTTTGCATCTGGATGTTTTGGAAAACGTAGTATCCAAAAAAGGTGAATATCTGTAATCTGGAGGTGTTCAAAGTGTGTCGGTAATGTGTAAAATGTCCTACTGTGTCTAAAAGTATACTTTTTTGCAGCGTACAATTCCAATTACAAAAAGGGGTTATACCAAGTTTATCACGCTATCCTGGAATGATATACAACCTTACGCAATATATTTGTAATGTTGGGTTGCAGAAAGACAAGGGGCGCAGTGAGAATTCCTGACAACAGCAAATGAGTCAATGTCACACTAATTCTTAATAGTAGAAAATTATGATAATAGATGTCTCTACGTTCGCTACCATCTGAGACTAATAGATATCGCATCATGTTGAATAACGAAGTCACGCTGAATAACTACTTTAAAAAATACGGCATGGAGTTCTAGGTGGTTGGAGAACGAAGTCCAAGGGTTCTCCAATATTATTAACATTTAATGAAAAAAAAAAAAAGATATTGTCCAAAATTGAGAATGCACAATTGTATGAAATAATATGAGTAAGTATAAAAACTCATGCGTAGTTTTTGAGGAAATGAAAAAAAAATCATTCATAGGTCTAAAAATTGATGGAGTACAACAAAAGCCATTTATTTTTGAGGTGAAACTAATACTAAAATATACCCTCATTAATAAAAGCTTCATTATGACTAGACACCGGATGTTTAAGTATTAAAAACCTGGAAAATAGGCAGGCAAATAGGCAATTAAGATTTTAAAAATAGGCAGTAAAATAGGCACTAAAATGTAACTCGAAATAATGGGGACTCAATTCATTTAAAAACTCAATGCAATTAAAAAATAGATTTAAGTCATAGATATTGTTCGAAGAACATAGAATGTACCTGTTTGTTAATATCTTGTCTTCTTTTACTATACTATATAAAAACGAAAAAATGTCTTTGAATCTACGACTCATAGTTATGCCGACTAGGCTAAAGAGGACGGTGATTGATAAAAAATGAATGTGGTAGAATGAAGAAAGTGGGAGGAAGCGGGAGAACTCCGAGAAAACCCACGCACATGTTTGTCCACCACAAAGTTCACTTGGCATATATAAAAACGAAGCTTGACATGCGTTCCATATATATACATAGAATGGGCAACATTAGGCACTAAAGTAATTATTTAGGCAGTAATGGGCGAAATAGGCAAAATAGACAAAATAAAATTGGTTTAAATTGAAACTATAATCCCCCATACAAGCTTTAAAACGTTGTTTTTGATCATATCTTTAATATTAAAAAATAGGCATTTTGCCTAACATCCGGTCTCTAATTATGACATTACCAAGGTGACAGTACATAAAATAGTATGATTAATGAGAAATAACCTAATAGAATAATTAGTATTTACTATTACAATTTTAATTTATCTTCAACTAAAATATTGTCCAAACATAAGATATACGAGGAATGATCAAAAAGTAAGGTTTCAAAGTCTGCAGTGAAACACGTATATATTATTTCATACAACCTATACAGCCAACAGATAATACATATATTAGGTTATTTTTCGACATATTGGTTGAGGCACTTGTCGCATCGTGGGATGAGTTTGAAGATTCCTTCCTGGTAAAAATCTTGTCTTTGCGTGTTCATCCACGTTGTCATGAAGTGTTTCACCTCCTCGTTTGAAGCGAAGCGACAGTCTTCTAGGTGCTCCTTCAAGTGTGGGAACAGGTGAAAGCCGCTTGGAGCGAGATCCGGGCTGTAGGGAGGGTTGAGATGATGATGTTCCAGCGAAACTGCTTCAATGGCGTGGTGGTCCTCTGGGCTGTGGGCGGGCGCGTGTTGTCACAAAGGAAGATGACTCCCTCGTTGAGAAGTCCGCGTCGTTTCCTCGTGATCGTCAAGGTCTCACAGTATCGATCAGCGGTCAGTGTGTGCCGTTTTTGCAAAAACTCGCGAGACAAGTTTTCCAAATGAGTCGCCATTTGTGTTTACCTAGAACTAGCGTCGTAAGAGGTGGGCGCCTGAAACTATGAACAGTTGCCAATTCCGTGTATTAGAATTATTGAAAACTCCTCATTCCTCTATAACAGATGAAACTCCAGAAATATCTGTCTTATAACATTCTTTTCTGATTCTTTTTCGTACATACATCAGTCAATAGATCACATCGAACTGAAAAAAATAACATAATGAGGGTAAACTCTGATGTGTAGTTTACGAGAAAATAAAAAAAAAATCGAATTTTTATTTTGCTAAAAAAAATATCTTTCGTTACAGTAGTAAATGTGAATTTTTATTTTGCTGGAAGCAGTTGTTATTTACTTATTTTCTGTATTCAATAACAAATTACACTGAGAAAATAAAATGTATGTGGCGTACATAAAAGCGTGTATTACATGTGTAAATCCTGTAGTTTTTGAACTTAACATACAACCCTACGTAACATCCTGCACGAAACGTATAATTAAATAGTATTTTTTAAATACTTTCCGTATAAATATTACGTTATAGTACTTTCCATATAAATAAAGAACTGTATATAGACGACCAGGATCTCATATACAGATGGACGTATATAACATATAGCTGCCGCCTGCCGTACGTATGTAATATACGGAAGATTGTTAATGTCAGATATCCTGCAGTGAGCATGATGTAATATCTAAGCGGGAAAAACGCAGTACCTATGTAGCATATGGATAACGTATGTCCCGTACAGATTTCCGTAGTAAACATAAGAATTCCGTATATTTGTACAATATACTGCTGTTCATATAACAAAATTTCTCAGTATATATATATATATATTGTTGTTTATCATTTCCCAACCGTGACACACATTCCTTTACGCACGTACTATTTGTAAAGTCAAATTCAAGTTTGAACACACACTTACAAGAACACATTTTTTCTTGTAGGGCACGTAGAACAATATGTGATTTTGATGCAATATGGTTCATAGTTTCTCTTCTAATTATCTTCTAATCAGAGACTTGCTAATCATGTTCATTGCGCAAAGTTGAAATCAGCTTCAAACATACTGTTGCCTACGTAACCAATAAGGCTTTCTCGTCTCTTATTGTAATTCCCCCCCCCCTAAGAAGTCTCGTCACGCTTCAATGCTCAGAAAGCGTTGGTTTTTTCGTCTCGTCTCGTTTTGTAGATTTATGTAGACATTTTATGTCCTTATTGTTATCTCAGTTTCATCCGAACGTTGTCAAAATCCTTCCGCGTCACGAAATGTCACGCTACTACAAAGGGTATGATATAACATTTAAACCATATTTATTATTGGAGTATTGTGTAATGACTTGTGTATCTCTAAACGTTGATAAATGCTCTTTATAGTGTTCGTACAATTACTTTATCAAGTTATATATATATATATATATATATATATATATATATATATATATATATATATATATATATATATATATATATATATATATATATATATATATATATATATATATATATATTATTCTATGAATCATGCAACACTGAAAGGGTGTTTGAGTTCTAAGACTTGAGTGAACTAGTGTTTTCGAGACGATGCGAGAAATTTCTCGTCCTGTGATCAACATTATTCAGGAGTAAGACCACGTTTCCATTTTACATGAATCTTGTAGCTGTCATAAAAGAAAAAAAAACTTGCAATCCAATCTTTCTATTTACTGTTTACATGTTTTTTTACTTTCTGAAATCAAAAAAGGTATTTCCACCCATGCAGCACTGCACTCTAGTGGATAAACAGTGAACCTCCTCATTAAAACACGTGTATTTTGGTGCACTTCCCCTCCCTGTCCAAAAGAATCCGTTGTTTCGTAAGCGGCGAAACTGTTTTTTTTTTTTCTTTATGCCAGCGGGAGGGCGATAGCAGGTAGCAAGCAAGACGTTCCAGAAAGTTGCACATGATTCAACTCCTTGCAAGATGGAAAAAAATGTTGTATGTCCCTTTCAAGACTATGTTTACATGGTGAAATATGGTAGGGTTTCAAGATTTTTTTTTTTTTTTTTTTATGACAGCTAGAAGATTCATGTAACGTGGCAATGCGGTCTAAGAAACTTAGTCTATCCCATCTTAAAAGATACGTTCAAAGTTAAATTTTCTTTGTAGTCTCAAGGATGTAATTTTGTTAAATTCATGTTATATGTCGCTTGATACATGTCTTATCTTTAGACAATATTAAAGTTTAAGAGTTAATAATTAAGGGTGTATCCGGTCAAAAGTCACGTTGCATGCTAAATCGAGCCTGGGGATTCCAAATGCAGATGTGAGATACTTCAGACATGTAACTTCTGCGTGGGTCGCCCTGGGTAATTCGCAAAAGATGCATATACTTTATCATTATTATTGATCTTACTCAAACAACTTGACTTTTGGCAATGTTCTATCCATATTTACCTTACGTGGTATATATTATTTTTAAGCTCTTCAGTATGTCTTTACAATAGGCTTTCAATTAGGTATTGATTTATTATAAATTTTTAGATATGTGGGGGACTTAATTTTTTCCATTGATTTTCCATTGACTTTATGGTTCATGTTTCTTCGCTTTTTTACTATGTTTCATCTACTTTAGGACAATTTCTTTTTTGAATGTAGAATCTACATAATCTGTTCTGATTTCAGCTATCTCCCTGTTTTGGTTTTTGTGATATAGAGAAATTGTTCGTTTTCATTGATCTTTCGTTGAGAATAATGTTAATATTTTGTGCACTTTAACTATGTTGCATCCATTTTAGGATAATTTGGTTTTGGAATATAGAATCTACATAGTTTCTTTTATTAAGAAATTTCAACCATCTCCCTCTTTTGGTTTTTGAGATAAGTTGAGGAATTATTTGTTTTACATTGATTTTCCATTCACATTAATTAATGTTTCGTGCTTCATTTTGACTGTGTTCCATCCATTTTAGGACAATTTTCTTTTCGAATGGAGAATCTATATTGCCTCTTCTACATTTGAACTGAATTTCAGCCATCTCCCCCCCCCAAAAAAAAGTCTGTTCACATCATTGCAACCGGATAGGTCCTTTGACCTATATCTCATTGGATATGCCGTATATTTATCACCTTGTTAATGTCATAACGATAAAGCTTGATTATAGTAATCGCAAGTAGTCATGAAGCTTGACCTACATTTATCAATTTCACTACCCAATAAAACGCGAGGGTGTATCCCAGGGCGGTCGTCAACCCCCATCCATGAAATTTTGCCAGTGTCGTCTCTCATGCTATATCTCCTGAGGGTACACTGTAAAAAATGAGGTGTTGAAATAACACAAAATGACTACCACTTTAGCGTGTTACTTGTATGTTAATTCAGCACCTAGCACATCGCCTTCCGAGCATATCAGAAGTAACTCTTTACTACCTGAGAGAATTTGTGTTGGTATTTATCGTTTAATATGAGCAAAGCTTTGCAAAATATCTTTGGCACTTCTGCCAAGCAACGAATAACATTCTATGTTTTCAGTAATCGGTCACAATAATGTTGTAAACCTGTGAAACATCTGACAACAGTTACACAGATAGGTAGTAACTAGTTACTTTTGATATGCTCGGAAGGCGATGTCTTTGTACTGAAAAGTAACGCGCTAAAGTGGTAGTCATTTTGTGTTAATTTCAACACCTCATTTTTTACACTGTACAGAGTTGTCAGATTGTCACTAAGTTTCGTTTTATTATTATTGTCGTTATTTTATACTTTTGCTATTAATATTGTTACAATTTACTTCGCTAATTGTTAGTGTTGGTGTTATAGTTCTTTAAGTGCTGCTTTTTGTCCCTCGTTTGTCATGTTCTGTAAGTTTGGCAACGTTGTTAGTGCACTCCTACTGTTTCACTTTTTCTCAACTGTGCGTTCGGAAGGCAGCTTCACGAATCGTCCCGAATTCTTCCGATGCATGACACGTGAGGGAAAGCAGTTCTATGATTTGTGGAGAACCCAGGCTTCACGAGTCGCTGGGACCACTATATTGTATACTTCAGTGCCAGTGGGATGGTTATCGATATCGTACAGCAACATCTAAGCGTGAGAATGTTGTTCAGCTGAATGAGATCTGTAGATTGATGTAAATCTTCAAGCAACTTTTTTTTCTTCGTAAAACGCTCAATACATTGTAAAAATGAAATCTTTCAGTTTAACGTCCCACGATAAAGCCTCTTAGGCTAAAGGAGACAATGATTAAGGAAAGGGAATGACGATGCAAGAATTGGTGGAATAGGAGGAAACGGGGAAAATCCCGAGAAAACTCATGAACACGATGTTTTATACTACAAATGTACTTGGCCGGAGATCCAACCAGAGACCCACACACAGTGAAAGTAGGCGCTGTACTACTGAGTCACTGTGCCACCCGCTATCATGTTCTAAAATTTAATAAAAAGTCATAATATTGTGAAGATAAATGTAACGATTCTTCCTTGAAAATGAAAATATATTTTTGTAGTTGTATAAATTTGAAGTTTCCACAAGCACGTACGTATTGCCACAAAAATGGTTTTTCTTCTGTGTAAACTATAAGGATATTATCCAAAAGCTTACAATATAGGTGCATCAGAACCATACTGAACGTTGGTACTTTAGCGACTATCAACGAATCAGAACTAACTATCCCTTATGTAAGTAATAACTATGGGAAGAAGGGGAGAAAGAACCTGCTTTTGTGTTGGGGGAGGAAGAAGAATTCCCCTCGTGTAGGTCTTGGGGGAGTAAAAAATGAGAAGGGAAAGAAATGTTTGGTAGAGGAGCAATGGCAAAGAACAAAAGCCCACAACGCCATCAGATACACCTGCTACTCAATCCAGACAGTAATTAGGATCTTCCACGGTGTCAGCCGAGGGGAAAGGGGATATGCAATTTCACCCGGGAACATAAGAAAACGAAAAAGAAATATGTGCACGACATCATGCCAAAGCAAGCCACAATCCATATTGCCTGTCTGGAACCCTGATGAAAGCCAGAGCAATGTATTAGAAATATAAAGACACAGACAGGTCGTGAATGTTCCACGTGTTTGTGGTATGTACGGCATATGAAATGTAGTTGAATGCGATTCCAGACAAGACGAACAATTGAGAATAGAAATAACTTTGAAAATCAAAAGTGTTCTACCGTTACTTGTTACAGTGGTAGAAGTGAAAATAAATTACTAGCAGTGCACTTTTACACAGTAGCGTACACAGTATTTCATAAAGGGGAGGTTTGACGCTCCGAAGTTAATATAATCCCAAGTGATTTGTATAGCCTACATATCTTAGTAAGTGATTATGCAAAAGGGATAATAAGTTTATGTGCTGTACTTATAAATTGCACAAATCATACCCAGTGCTAATGATTATAACATCTATTGCACTGATTCTGCCCGTAATATCATGAAGGAACAATTAATAATAAGACTAATGAATGTTCTAGGTAACTCATTTTCTTTCACTGTTATTCACCACTACATACATTAATATGATAAATATGATATGATTTCTTGCTATATTAATATAAAGCTTATATGTTAGTACAATGAGCTACTTATTTTAACTTATTTACAGCAATAATTGCTGTCTTTGTAGAAATTTTGCTGAACCCTCGCACACTTATGTCTTCGACCACACAGCAACTGAGTAGCACTCTAAAGCACTGTTGCCAGTCAATGCGGATACACAATTCACTAAAAAATCACAAATAATAATAATAATAATAATAATAATAATAATAATAATAATAATAATAATAATAATAATAATAATAATAATAATAATAATAATAATAATAATAATGTGATTTTTTAGTGAATTTATAATAATAATAATAAAAGAGTCACTAAAATTTCACTAAAGGAATCACTAAAACATACAAGAAATGAAATTAATATGAGTAAAAAAAATGCAGATATATAAGCTTATCTAATAAAATGAATGTTTATTTTTGTATATCCACCTCAAAGGGGTGGGGTTAAAATCAGAGACCCCGCTTTCTGTATACCACTGCTCCTAGGCATATACATAAAACACAATATACTTCTGTCTTAGGTACCGTCCCAAAAGTTATTACTTTTCATTGTTCTGTTTTATAACATTGACGCCCTTCCTTTTCTTACTGTGTGTCTTCTTATCTTACACTATTAGGAGTAAGTGTCACGACCATTAGAAGCATATGTGTAAGTCTAAACTTACACTTTAGTCGTAACTCATAGTCTAAGTTTATTGGTTGAAAGTTATCCTTAGCGCAATCTGATTTTTCCAGTTTGAAAATTTTTGCATTCATTGAAATGAATTTGAGTTTCTTTTAAATTTTTAGTTAAAAAAAATGTTTAAAATTCTGCACTCACTATTTGTTTTTAAAATTTGAAAATGTTTTCTTAAAAATATTTTCATTCCTTGAAATTGTTTACCTCACCGAAAGTTTTTTAAAGTCTGAGAACCGTTTCGAAAGAACTGGATTAGTTTAGAATACAACTTCTGGAAAGACTGAATGCATGAATTTTCATAACTAAAGGAGATCCACA
>NW_027656571.1:60000-79926 GCF_964235325.1 Thermobia domestica
ACAACAGATCCTTTCATTTCTTCTTTGGGCAAATCATTCCATAAGAAAATGAAGAATTTGTCATCTGAAGCTGTAAACCTTTTAATTATTTCCAACAGGGAAGCTGACAAAAATTTAGACGACTCAAACGAAGGTGATGAAGGGAATAAGTTCCATGGAGATTCGGCTGAACATGCAGACAATACCTACAGAGTTATTCCATGTGGAAACGACAAATTATGCCAAAATCTTCGTGCGGTCGCATTCGAGATTTGAGTGTTTGTCTCAACACTTATCAATATCTGATAGGAAGGAAAATGAAATGGTTTGTAATGCACGCCATTCATGTTGAAGATACGGCCGTAGTTGAATCTTAAGTTATGTTCATTTTCTTGGAGCTCTATCGAAAATGAATAAATAAATAAATAAATAAATAAATTGAAAATTGCACTATAGATATGTGGACAGTCCTTTTTTTTTTTTTTTTTACCACGTAATAGTGACGCAAATACACATTTTGGGTTGCGAAATATTTGGATCATTTTAGTCCAAGTCGATGAATTAAACCAAAATTATATTTTCGGAAGAAATATTGAAAAATTTGTTGTGTCAAAGGGAACGTAATTTTGAGAGAATAATAAGTATCATCTGTACTTTCTATAGAAAAGAAAATCATCTTTTGTGTTTCTAATTCCTATTAGTGCTAGTGGTATAAAGTATATAGTGCATAGAGAACGGATGCTGAGCTATGCCCCCTCTAACTTCTGATCGGAAATGACTAAAACGCTCAAATTTGTGTTTCTGAGCCTCACTAAAGTATCTATTTTCTTGTTGTCACTTTATATTGTTGTTGTTGCTCCAAAATTCAAAAAAGAAGAAGAAAGAAAGAAAGAGAGAAAAAAGAAAGCAATACATATCAATCTCTAAAACAGATGTGACCATTACAGCCTTTTGAAGCTCCAACGCTACATCAAGATTGTTATGTTGTCTGCATTCCAGGGTCTGAAACCGCTACAAACAAAATCAAATTTTGCAAGCAATTACAAACAATCGTGAACTGAGTCTACTAAAAGGAGTGAAAACAGAAAAACTCGACTTTCGTTCGTGATTGCATTTCTTTTTACACCCGAACTTTGTTTACAAGAATGTTTTTGTGGAATTTTACAGCTGCTAAGGAACGTGAAGTAGCAAGGAACGTGCAGCCACGTAAACACATGCCGGGACAGAAGTAAGTCTAAATACAAATTGAAATTTTCACCACTTGTGGAGGAAGCATATTTCTTGCTGGAATCAAAATATTGTTAGTATTCCACTGTGCCTTTTTGTTCCACACGGTTTAGAACTTTATATGTATATTTCTGGTTATTATCATTCACATAATCGACCGTCTTGCTCGATTTTTCGCTTTCAAGTGGAATGATTCTATATGGTTGAGGACTAAGGTTTCGAAAAATAAGGGGGAGAAGAACAATTATTTAACTGAAAAATTAAAATGACTTCATTAAGTTATATTTTAATTAATAAATGACTGGTAGATTGACTCTGTCCTAGCTATTGAAGTAGACAAAGTATCTTTCCCTCTCGAATCTCAAACTTTTTCAAACACAGTCCGCTATATGGATCCGCCATTTTGAATTTTTAAATTTTAATGTCAAATTAGTAAGTTTGTAATCAACAAAGTCAAATGCACCAATGTACCAAGTCCAGTTCGCCAATTTTACTTTTTCCAAATTTGGTCCTCCATTTTTTTATTTGATGTCAAATTGATAATTAACAAGATCAAAAGCCTCATTATAGCAATTTTTGTCCATTTTTACTGATTTTGAATTATGACCACGTTTCAAGCATTTGATCCATAGTTTATCGATCTCTGTGTGTCGCCCTTTTGGACCGTCGCTCTCCTGGCTGTCGCTTTCTTTGTGCGTCGCCTTTTGACCCGTCGATCTCTTGGCTAACGCTCTCCTGGTCGTCGCTCTTTTGCCATCACTCTCTTTGCTGGCGCTCTACTGTCGGTACACCCATGTTTATTACAAAACTTGATCCTGACATTATTAACTATCTTCTCTTCAATATGTATGATGGTACTTGCAAAAGAATACCATATCAATATCACAAATGTAAACTATGCGAGACCGCGAGAAGTCTCGCGAGACTTCTCGCGCAAGACTTGTTTAAGTCTCGTCTCGCATTCTCGTCTCGCAAAAGATATCAGGTCTCGTCTCGCGTTCTCGTCTCGCAAAATATTATAAGTCTCGTCTCGCGTTCTCGTCTCGTTTGCGAGACGAGACGAGACGAGACTTCTCGCGTTCTCGCGTCTCGCGCCCATGCCTACTCATCTATGTTGAAAATTTGATGGAGATCGGTCGGGTGGTTCAAGTGTTATTAAGTCACAAACATAGTCACTTTCATTTATATACAGGATGTCCCAAAAGTAATGGTAAAAATGAAACCACAGATTCCTGGCACCAAAACAAGAAAAAAGTTTATACCTAGGTATGACCTATAGTCCGGAAGTGGACAGGGGCGGAGATAGACAGCTTCGAGTGTGAGGAGAAAAGAACTTCATATCTGTCAGCGGAATAATGATAAGAGCTTGAAAGGGGGTTCATAAATACATAAAGATCATCTTGACTTTACAAGTTAAACGCATTTTACATAACTGTGCCAGAGATTCTTCATACGTAATTTAGGGATTCACCGAATATCTGTACGGAAGGGATAATGAAACGGCGCAGTAAAGATGGAAACCATACAGAAAAAAGTTGTTATCAATGGCACGATTGCACGCATGTATATACAATGGGGGTCAAAGCAACGACCACTTAGCATGGTTGCATAATATCAGGGGCAATGGAAAATGGTATACCAGATAGAAACTTGCAGATAGAGGCTAGAAATAAGAATAACTAGTCGTGTAATGTAATGAAATAACAGGCAGAACACACAACGACGTACTTTATTTGTACCGTAGTATTTTACACAGAGTAGCACTACAAACTACTAGGTCATACGTGCTAGCAATAAACGCACTTACAGAAGATGTTTAAAGTGCTGTTCTCCCGCGACTATGCAACTTGCTAATCGTGAGTTTCGAATGCATTCCATCACTCCCCAATGTGTTCCGTACATGTTCACACTCATCTACAATGTAGTTGTTTAAGTCGGCAAGTTCATTTCCCTAAGTGTGAAGTTTCTTTCCTCCCACATTCGAAGCTATCTAGCTCCGCCCTTGTCCACTTCCGGACTATAGAGCATATAAACTTCCTTACTTGTTTCGGTGTCAAGAATCTGTGGTTTCATTTTTTACCATTACTTTTGGGATACCCTGTAGATTTAGTCAATTATTTCTTTTAATTGTTGAGGCAGGTAGTATCTACAAAATGACGTTAAATAAATACAAACTTAATAAAGTTTCCAAACTTTCCCTTAGAGACTAGAAATTTAGGTACGTAATGTATGACGTTATAATTCTTAGGCACCCAAATTTATACACAATATGAAAGGTTTTGAAAGCATTTAAAGAGTACGCTGGAAGAATGATGAAAGACCCTTTTTTTTTTTTAACGATTTTTATTTTATGGCTCCAATCGGTAGACGACAGCATGGAGTTTCTGGACATACAGGGTGTTTGAAAACAATACCGACAACGTTTGGGAGGTGATTCCTGACACCAAGATAAGACAAAAAGTATAGACTAACTTGGGTGCACAAATGCTTCCTTTCGGAGTTATAGGCTGCCAAAAACATAAAAAAAATGAACTTTAGAGGTACACAGCTTCAAAACTATGGGACCTACCGTAGTCGGGTCGACTTCACTTAGGAACTTATATGTGCGTTATCCAAAATTACACGTTTCAGAATCCTGCGGTATTCACGTAACAATTTTTATAGAAGGAGCTTGGTTAGGGATATATAAGTTGAAGTACTCACCAACAACCTCTATAAAAATTGTTGTGGAAGTACCGCAGGATTCTGAAATATGGATTTTTGGATAGGGCATACATATATCAGTTCCTATGTGAAGTCATGACCCGACTACGGTAGGTCCTATAGTATTAGAACTATGGACCTTTCTATTTCATTTTTTTAAAAGTGTTTTCGGCACCCCATAACTCAGAAGATAAGTATTTGGTCGTTTTCTCCCCTATTCTAATAGTTACTTCTTAGTTCATATCTTTCCATTCGAACCCAATCTTCTTTAGAAGTACGATCAATAATTCCCAATTCACGCTGTCAAGAACCTTTTCTAGATCAATCAATACTGCACACACCTTTCCCCCTTTTTCTATGAACATTTCACCGATCATCCTTAATAATCCAATTGCATCTCTTGTGCCCTTACTTCTCTTGAACTCGAACTGTTCCTCCTTAACTTTTTCATTTGTTCTTCCATACAATCTTCTGTTCAGTATTCGAAGCATAATTTTTATTGCATGAGATATGAGACTAATAGTTCTATAATTATCACATTTTTCTAGGTTTGATTTCTTAGCCATCGGTATCATGCGTGTCTTCAGGAACTCTTTTGACCTCTCTTCTGTTTCATATATTTCATTGCAGAGTCAGAACAATTATTTCTTGCCCTTGTGTCCCCATATTCTTAATGAATTCAATTGATATATTATTTATTCCGGTTGCCTTTTCATTCTTCATCTCGAATATAGCGCTTTGAAACACGTCCCGAAAAACACTAAACCCTTTATCATCCTCGCCTACTCCATTTACTACTTCAACATCTAGGCCACATAATCTATTCCACTCTCATATAAGTCCTAATCCACTCTTTGAATCTCACTAAGACTCCGCTTCTCTCTCTGACCACCTTCCCATTCTTATTTTCTACTGCATTCGTAATATCCCCTTATTTCCTCCGAAGTTATATAGATTTCACCTCTTTGTACATTTCCTCATATTTCCCAACTATTTCCTTCTTTCTTCTATGTCCTCGCATTTTCTTTTTGTAGAACTCTTCTCTTGCGCTGTCTGTTTCCCTTCGCAACTCGCTGTTTAATTTTCTGAACATTTTTTTTTGTCCTCTTCTGCATCAACCTGTTCTCACGTCCTCCTTTACTTCATTTTCTGCAACATCTGTTCTGTAGCCCATGGTTTCTTGATGTTTTAAGTTTGCGGTTACCTAGTTCTTTTTTTCTCAAAAAATAATACTAATTTGTACAAGTATTTATTTAGTACTTAGAAACTACATACTATTTATTGAAGTGAAGTTTCATGTTAAGTCGAGATGTTCATCATTACCAAAGAACACATCATCAAATAAATGATGACTTTAAAGGTTCATAGCTCCAAAACTATGGGACCTACAGTAGTTGGGTCAAGGCTTTACTTAGGAATCAGTATATGCTCTATCCAAATATCAATGTTTCAGAATCCTGCGGTACTTCCGCAACAATTTTTATAGAGGTAATTAGTGAGTACTTCAAATTATATGACTGTAGCCAAATTGCCTCAATAAAAATTGTTGCGTGAGTATCGTAGAATTCTCAAACATTTATTTTTGGATAGCGCACAAATTAGTTTTTAAGTGGTCTTGACCCGACTACGGTAGGTTCCATAGTTTTGTAGCTATGGATCTTTAAAGTTCGTTTTTTTTCATGTTTTCGGCAGCCTATAACTCCGAAAGGAAGCATTTATGCACCCAGGTTGGTCTATACTTTTCGTCTTGGTGTCAGGAATCACCTCCCAAACGTTGTCGGTGTTGTTTTGAAACACCCTGTATATGAAACGCTAACCTACAGCTTGGCATGGAATCCAAACCACGCAAGCTCCCAGTGGTTCCCAAAAATAAACTTACGAAACTTATTAATTGAATTTTTGGTATTTACAGTATTCTGTACCAACGAGAAAATTAGGCCAGAAATTGTAATATTCTTTGCCTTTATAAACATTTTGACGAAGGGAAAAATTTTAAAAACGGTACATTGGCTGATAGCCGCCCTTAACTGTCAACAGAACTTTCACGACAGACAACAAATTGCGCTATTTATGAATTTAACTACATGCAAAGGCAGTTCAATAATGTAAGTAATAGAAGAAGAAAAAATCAGAAGAAACCTTTGGTAGATTAGAAACGAAAAAATTAAAAAAAAAAAAGCTGTAGCAGGTAGATAGACAGGAGGACAAGAGAAATGTATAGCCTGCGGTTACAAAGATCCACCCTACATTTGTTAAGTAAGGGTAGGTCAGGAGGGGGTTGGATACGGTTCCACAGTCTGGACTGATTAACAAAAGGGAGTCTGCAATAAGAAGGATTCCGATGGAACAGGCGTGGCGACCTCACGCAGCGAACAAGCCCACGGGATTCACACAGATTTTCTTAAATAATTGGTCTCGACTACGAAAAGAAGAAAAAAAAAAATAAAAATATATTGGAAGTTGCTGAAGCAAATAACTTAACTCAGAGGGACTAATTTCTTTCGGGGGTGGATGGTATCGACAAAGTGCTTCTGTCACGGTGATTGCTTTTCGATTCCGCGTGCGTTGAGAACATGATTATTTCATGTTGACTCGAGTATTTTCGAATATGGATACTGGTTTATAGTGGAACCTTATAGCAGAGTATAGTAAAACACTTTACACCAGCTAGTAATACAGTTAATATTTTTTATGAATGGAAGAAGATATTATCCAATGCTTCATTTGACACGTTTCTCAAAAATTAATACACAAGATGTGTCATCGGGATATATTTTAGAAAATGAAGTATTTCATATTAATAAAGGATTATTCAAAAAGAGCACCGGTTTTGGATCGTCTGGCAGTTTTGCTTCTCGGTTGAAGATATTGTTTTCTATTGTTGCACAACCCACAAACATTCCAATTGACGCCTAAGTACCCGGCTATTTGAGGCGATCGTAAAGCGTATTTATTGCTCATGCGTACTCTTGGAATACGCTGACCATGTATTTAAATGTAGATGGCTAATCATAAACGCGGATTCGCTGAGGAAACGTCAGCTCGAGCGTATTTGGTGCGGGTCGGAACAATAGACCGCGTGCTGTTTAAAAGATTTCAAAAGGAAGGAAAAAAAGGAAACACGTGTTGCCAGGCAAAGGGATTGTAGCAAGAAACAGCTGCTTGGAAGATGGTTTGTGCAGAGTATTGGAACTCTGCTATTACACACCTGGACCTGACAAAAAGACCTGGATACCCTGACTGGCTCACAGTATGATTTACATATCTGGTGAAAGTAAAATTACTGAATAGCCACTTTGGCCGCGTTCGCTACAGAGGGTAACGCTTTCTCGACTAGCCTAGGACTTAGTCTGAATTTCCCGCATGTCTTCAATCTGTGTCTAGCCATGTAGCAGTTTACTAT
The DNA here is from genome assembly GCF_964235325.1 of Thermobia domestica. Lineage (NCBI taxonomy): Eukaryota > Metazoa > Arthropoda > Insecta > Zygentoma > Lepismatidae > Thermobia > Thermobia domestica. Next base: position 67,313 of record NW_027656571.1, read on the forward strand.
AACGCAACGTGTGCTAATTGAGAACAGTTTTATCAGAACGGAGAAAGTTATGCCGCAACTGTCAGGCGACTTCTCGCGGTTTAAGGGCGAAAAGAGGCACCGAATGAATCAACAGTTCGCAGACTTATGAAAAAAGTTCATTGAAACGGGTTCAACAATGAACATTAAAAATCCTGGACGTCGTTGTAGTGGTCGTTCTGAACAAAACGTTGCGGTGGTTCGTGACACTGTGGCTGTTATAGCCGTGTGCACTGTGCACCAACGAAGTTTAAACGAGCATTCACTAAAAGGCGTTCAACATTAAACTTTCAAGGTTAAACGTGGTTCCAGGACTTTTGTTGCACCATTGAAAGTCGAAGTTCAGTACATCTCGTTTAAGTAAACTTCGATCAATTTGTAAAATCAACTCTGATTGGTTGTCGTCTTTTGTCTCTAATCTTCGTTTAAAAAAGTAACAAATCAAGAAAGCATACCGCGTGTTGGTCTTTTCGACTTCCGAGATTGTGTGCAGAGTTGGGAGTAGTCTAATTTCAGTGATCGTGATTGTGATGGAAAAAGTAACGAAACCACGACCAAAAAAAATTTCCGAATACGAGAAATGTATTGTAATTTCGTTAGTAGAAAATACAAAGACATTATTGAACGTAAACAGACTGACTTGGATCAACGAAATTTAAACCCCCAAACTCAGCCGTTCAAGCTAAAACCAGATTTATCCATCATTTGACCGAGACTTAACCTTGAACGTTGTTGGTGCAACAGACACTTTCACCGAGCTTGGTTATGACCCTCGTTCAACAGTTGAACTTCGTTGGTGCACACGGTCATTAGTCAGACAGTCATAGAGAATTTCATGAATAGAGTTATTGCATGCCAGCGCAGTAGAGCAGGTCATATGCCCGATGTCATTCACCACACCTGAAGTCGGAATGTGTGATGAACATGTTTATGAATTTTGTTAGTGTGTTTTGAAAAAAAAATTAATAATTTGATTTAACAAAACCGGTAAGCTTTTTCAATAACCCTATATATCCTATATATATTGTAAAACTTTGTCCCATATAGGTGTAGGTAGAGCGTTAATGAAAAGAGTGTCCGGAATCGAACTACCAATTTTATTATAAAAGCTTCCACTATAAAAGTATTTTCACAAAATACTGTACAAATTAATCTCTCTAATATCAAAGGTTAGTTATAGGTGGTCTTTGACCGTAAGGTCGCAGACAGGATCTCTGCAGAGCCCCGTGCAGGCTAAGCGGCTGCGATTAGGATTCCCAGTCAGAGTTCCGAAACAGGCTAAGCCAGGAGAAAGGATAGGCGTAGTCTCGAAGCAGACTAGAGGCCCTGGGGTTAGGTTACTTCTAATGTTCCGAAGCAAACAATAGGGAGGACACCAGAAAACTTGTACCGAATTTGAAACAGAAACAGAAAAGTTAAAAATAAGGACGCCCCTCGGGAAAGCCCGCGCCCTGGATAGTGGGTAAGGCATCAACCAACATTCTACATGCCTCTCCCCCATGCAATTAGTAGCCTAAAGCTGTTGTCGGTGGGTGTGTCTCGCGGTTTCTATCTTTTCGGAAGACATTTACACGCGTATCTGTAAATAAAGTGTAAATAGAAAGAAAGAAGAGTAAATTAGAAGATAGGAAAGCGCGTAAGAAGATTTTATTGTCTTGATAGAGGGACAAAAAGCCTGGAATCCAGGAAAAAAACCCCTGTATCGGTCATGCTGCATGCAATAGTATTTACATGGCAAAACCACTTTTGAAGGGTGGTGAAAATCCATGTAAAAATGTCTGTATTAATAAATTAATAAATTATATTTTAATTTAATTTACAAAACCTATCTGTAAATGTTACACTAGCTGTGTTGTCTGTAATTGGGAGGAGTTTTGTTAGTAGGGAAGTCTGTTATTTTTTAAGCATGCATATCTGTAATCATTGTCCATTGTCTCGCCAGGTCGTCATCGGTTTGCATCAGTCACAATTGCGTTGATTACCCCTGCTCTATACTGCTATCTCCGCACTGCTTCTTCTGCTTTAATGGTGGTCTGTCTATGTTTGGATTCCTCTTCACAGTATCTGCGTAGGTGTTGCTGATGTAGATCTGGCCTGTAGTGGTTGTAATTGCATTGACTGCATTTCCGAATATTTTTCTGGACGCTGCTGTTATGGCTATTGTGAGGTTTCTGCGTTGTTGTTGACTTGTGGTTGTTGTGAGTATGTATGTCGTCCAAGTTACTATTTTGTTTGTGGCTTTTTCTATTGCTTCTTCTATCCATTTCTTCATTTCACTGTTGCATCCTTCTTCTGTACTGGTTATGGGCGTTTGTGGTGACTGGTGGTCCTGATAAGAGCCGGTGGTTGGATCTGATTTGTCTTCTATTGTTATTAGTGGTGGCGGTCGTCTTGGTTGTTGTGCTTTTGGTCTTTTTGGGCAACTGCTGCTACCAGTACGGTGTGAATCGCTGATGCAGGTGGCACAGAAGTTATTGTTCCTTTGTTTGTTGCAATCTTCTTTGTGATGTTTGCCACAGCGGTTGCATACTCTCTCCTCTTTGCACCAGTACTTCAGATGCCCGTACTGATAGCAGTTATGACATGGCATCGGCCTTGGGAGTGTCCTCGAAGTTTCTACTTTGTATAGTTTTTGTTGTATCTTCACTCCGGTTGCTAGTAGTTGGTTCACTTGCTGTGGGTCGTCAGAGAAAATTCTCAGTAATGGTGTTGGGCCTCTGTCCGTTTTGATTCTTGTGATGTTCCGGATATTCAGTTTTTGTTTCTTAAGGTCCATCTTTATTTCCTCCACATCTAAGTTGGTAGGTACACTCTTTACGACGCATGTAAAGGTGGTGCTGGTTCTTCTGGTTTGTTTTCTTGTGCTGCTGGATTCTGGTTCAACTATTGGTCCTCTATTATTTGGCAGGGGTGAAGAGTGGATTTGGTTGCTGGCTGCTGTGGGTGGTCGGTGCTCTGTCTTCTGGTTTTCTCTGGGTGGTTGGTCCTGAAGAGGGCCGGTGTGCTTTTGTTTTTCTTCTTGGGTGGCTTCTTTCTTCTGTCTTCTTGGCTTCACCAAGGTGAAGCCGTTTGATTCTTCTGAAGCTCTTCCTTCATTGGTTTCTTGGTGTGTGTGGTTCTTTCCTACTGGAAGTTCTTCTTTGTGGGTTGTTTGTTTCTTCCTATCTTGATCTTGTTTATCGTATTTCTCTTGGTGGGCTTCTTCTTCTGTGTTGTTGGCTTCTTCATCTTCCATGAAGAATGCTTGTGGGCCGAACTCTGTAGCACTGAATAGTCGAAGGAACATCTTCCTTGTAACGAGATTGGAAAAAAGAAAAGTAATTTCTCTGTGTCCAGTTTTTCGAAACTTCACGTTTGTTAGGTCCATCTTCTTTGCTACAAGGTCCATGATGTCCCTTCCTCTTTTGAACCCTCCGCTAAGATTGGCTAGCGTTACTGGCAGGTCAAAATCTTCTGAAGCATCTGGGTTGGTGAACTCGAAGGAAGCTTCCTCTCGCTCCGTCTTGTCTTGCACGGTTGGCACTCTCCGGGTAGGAGTCATCTTTCTTGGACGCGGCATGATTGGTAACACTTTGCACTTTGGTCCTGAAAAGGGCCACACTTTCTGAGTACACACAATGTCACTATTTCACTATAGGGTTGGTTTGGTCCTTGAAAGGGCCCGTTAGTCTCTAATTATAAGTGTCTTGTGCCTCTCTAAGCTGTCCCGGGGAGATAGTATTGCGTTCCCGTCAGCCGACTGTCGCCAAAGGCTGTACAACCTATATGGCCAGCGCGAAGCTTGACTCACAATAGGGGGTCCAGCCGACGGAAAACAATGCCTATTTCCACAGGAAGCGGTGTGTGTTAAATGTGTTGTGAATTTTGCCTTTATTAGAAAACAGTTTCTCTTCTCTAAAAGACTCTATGCAGAGTCGTTATTTATCTCAACACTGAGATCACTTTGTTGGTGAACACACCTCAGTTAACACCGCAAGGTTTACTGGCGTGTCACGGCGTCTTCTCTTCTCTCGGCGTTAGTCTTCATTAAAATTGCGACTTGTACCGAATTGCCTTTATCCATCCAATTTATAGGGTTCCTTGGGTGGCGGTGGCGCTGCTGCTCCGATGTTGTCTTCTGCTCCGTGGGAGGGACTAGAAGCCGTCGTCTGCAAGTGATTGTAGATCCATCTGGTGTGAAGTCTTCTTGGCAAACCACGTGGTGGTGTTTGTAAACACTGACATGAGGGATTGTTTGTTTACAACATCACATGGAATATTACAATATATATACAGTGGCGGATCCAGGATATGATCAAGGGAGGGGCTAAACCATAGTTTGCCGCTTTATCCAGTGTAAAACAGGATTGAAGTCCATTTTATTGCCCCTATACCCCCCTTTGATCCGTCCTTATATATATATATATATATATATATATATATATATATATATATATATATATATATATATATATATATATCAAACATACAATACAAAAGGCTCAATGATAGAGCTGTCACTTCTGACTCGAAGTATCCTTAGTTCTACTGTACGTCATATGAGGAACGATCAATAAATTTTTGGCCCTCGTATGAAGAGACTTGAGCTAGAAGTTCGAAACTACCGCGCTATTTCCACTTTTCAATATAGCCATCGTGCAGAGTAACACATTTCTCCAAACAGTTTTCCAACCACCATAGCTTTTCATTGTAGAAAATATCACATTGGCAGCAAAACGTCGACATTTTCCATTGTACACAGTTTTTATTTCATCATTGATCTGTGGAGATTTCATCCTTTTCAGAAGAAGAAATTTTATTACTGTTCAACACTCCAGTTTCTACAGTTCGACACTTTCACTCATTGAAGACGTCACACCTTCAAGCCTCGTGTACCTAGAAACACAGAAATTAGATAGTAACTCAAGACATAAGGGTACATTTATTATATAAGTTTCATACGTATAGCAAAACACGTTCTAACAGGGCTTAAATTTATTGATGGCTCCTCATATGTGCTTGTTCCAGGGAACGCATTATGTCCATATGTTTTCTTACATTTTGATTGCTTCTTTCTAACTCTTTTATTATTATTATTCGCTTTAATTTATTTTACATCTTATTTAGTCCAAGAACATAACCGAGAAATGAAGAACTAAAGAGTTTCATTTACTAACACTTACACGAACGAAATACTTCTATAGTTCACGTTGTTCCTGTTCCGAATCCGGAATCGTAGCGCAAACAATGTCACTAAAAACTTCCATCGTGCATCTCTCCATTTTGTGGCTAATACCTCGTTCTGTTTTATATCCTCTGTCAACGTGGTTATTAGTGTTGTTACTCCTGGGCATGAAAATAAACCCTCCTCAACCCACTACAAAAAAAACTTTTTTTTTTCATTTTTTTAAAAAAGTTTGCTCGTAAAGGCAAAAGAAGTGACAAATTTCTTAAGGCGTTTTTCAACTCTACAATTTGTTGTTGCTAATTTTCAACCTGAATCTGCGTTTAGTTGTAGAGCAGCTGAAACAAATCTTCAAGGTAAGATGAAGGGATAGAAAAAATCGACCATTTATTCATAAATATTATTATTTAAGTAAAATAGTTCTCTGCCTTTTCTTTCTGTCCCTGTTTTTTGTCTGTGTTAATTTTCAATGGTACGATCTGTTAATAACTGACTCCATACACGTTTTCGAGTTGTAATTGGATTTTGCATGTGCGTACCTTGTGTATATATTCACAAAAACACAAGGGTCGAAATCATCTCTGTTCTATATTTTAACGACACCAATTAGTCAAAGACTTCATTACGGAAAATTAGGCCTTCCCTTGGTTATTTAGTTTAATTTTTATGTTCTTTTTTACTATTGCCAGAAAGCCACTTTGCGATCGGGTAGGTCCATGTTCTAGGTTAAAGCTATAGCTTGTTCTTTGGAAAGAAGGAAATTTCTGTACATAAAGAGTTAGCTTCTATGTTTAAGTAATATTTTCCTTAAACTAGAAATACAAATCGTTGAGCAAAGCAACGTTTATTTTAAAAATAATAAATGTGTAACAGTTTCGCCAACTAACTGAACATGTTGACTTCATCAGGTTACAGTGTCTGATGAAGTCAATATCTTCAGTTAGTTGGCGAAACTGTTACACATTTATTATTTTTAAATAAAGAGACGGTGGTGTGATATTATTGTTTTAAATGTACATGCCCCAACAGAAGATAAAGATGACGATACAAAAGACAGTTTTTACGAAGAAGTGGAACGGATATTTGACCAACTCCCGCGATACTATATGAAAATTCTATTAGGGGATTTCAATGCTAAGGTAGGACGAGAGGATATTTTCAAACCGATTATAGGGAACGAAAGTCTGCATAAGGAAAGTAATGACAACGGTGTTACACTCGTGAACTTTGCAACATCCAAAAACCTAATCGTGAAGAGTACAAAATTCTCACATCGCGACGTTCATAAATACACTTGGATATCACCAGACGGAAAAACACATAATCAAATTTATCACGTTTTAGTAGATAGAAGAAGGCAATCTAGCATAATTGATGTCCGGTCGTTTAGAGGGGCTGATTGTGACACTGATCACTACCTGGTAGCAGCGATAATACGAGAGATATTATCGTTGAATAAATGTAATATTCATTGTCCGAGAACGGAGAGATTCAATTTAAAGAAATTAAAAGAGAGCCAGGTAAGAGAGGAATACCAGATTGAAGTTTCGAATAGATTCTTGGCTTTAGAAGATTCGGAGTGCACTAGTGTTGAGGATGCCAGGATCGAAATTACAAATAGCATTAACATTTCAGAGAAAGAAAAATTGGGACACGCGAAAATACGTAGGAACAAACCATGGTTTGACCAGAAATGCATAAAACTAGAAGAGAAGAGAAAACAGGCAAAATTACGCTGGCTACAAAATCCGAATGAAGTAAATACACAAAATTTCGCAGATATCAGGCGAGAAACTTCCAAAACTTTTAGAACAAAGAAACGCGATTTTCTGAAAGCTAAAATTAAGGAACTTGAAGATAATAGTAAAAATAAAAACATCCGGGACATGTATAAGGGGATCAGCGAATTTAAGAAAGGCTATCAACCTCGTGCTTATATATTAAAGAAATCTGACGGTACAGTTCTAACTGATACGGATAGCATCTTAAATAGATGGAAAGATTTCTTCGACGATTTACTTAACACGTAACCAAAAACTAGTGTGTGTGGAGAAAAGGAGATACACACAGCAAAACCGTATATTCCAGAACCCAACCGAATAGAAGTAGAAACCGCTATAAAGAAATTAAAGAAACACGGGTGTTGATGAAATTCCGGCTGAGCTAATTTTAGCTGGAGGCGAAAAATTGTGGAACAAGGTACACAAACTCATTCTCCTTATCTGGAACAAGGAAGAATTACCACAAGAGTGGAAAGAATCAATCATTGTTCCAATTCACAAGAAAGGCGACAAAATTGATTGTAATAATTATCGAGGCATTTCTCTTCTGTCATCATCCTACAAAATCCTTTCAAATATTCTATTAGCAAGATTGACCCCATACGCAGATGAAATTATTGGAGATTATCAGTGCGGATTTAGACGAAATCGATCAACTATCGACCAAATATTTACCATTCGACAAATACTCGAAAAAAAAGTGGGAATACAATACCCCGGTACATCAACTATTTATTGATTTTAGAAAGGCGTACGACTCGGTTAGGAGATTAACATTATACAACGTTCTTACAGAACTTGGAATACCGAGAAAGCTAATTAGATTAATTAAGATATGTTTAAATGAATCCCAAAGTAAAGTCCGGGTAGGAAAATTTTTGTCCACGAGCTTTCACGTCGAGAATGGTCTGAAACAAGGAGATGCGTTGTCGCCATTATTATTTAACTTTGTTCTGGAATACGCTATAAGAAAAATCAAAGATAGCAACCAGGGCCTACAGTTGAACGATATTCACCAGCTTATGGCATATACTGACGATGTAAATTTAATAGGGGATGATAGGAGAACAATAGAAAAAAATGCAGAGATCTTATTAAACGCTTGCAGGGACATGGGTTTAGAAGTAAATGCAGAGAAAAGTAAATACATGGAAGTGCGTCGGGACCGGAATACAGTAAATTATGGATGCGTTAAAAAATTAAATAATACTTTTGATAAAGTGGATAGTTTCAAATATCTAGGATCAATATTAACAGAGGAAAATCATATTCACGAAGAAATTAAATGTTGTTCTGTATGGTTGCGAAACATGGTCACTTACACTGAGGGAAGAACATAGACTGAAAGTATTTGAGAACAAGATCCTGAGACGAATATTCGGACTCAAGAGGAACGGGAATACGGAATGGCGGAAACTTCATAACGAGGAACTACATAATTTATACGGTTTACCCAACATTGTTAGGGTCGTCAAGTCTAAGAGGCTTAGGTGGGCGGGTCACGTAACTAGAATGGAAGAAAGCAGAAACGCTTTCAAAGTCTTGACTGGAAGACCAATCAGAAAACGACCATTAGGAAGACCTAGGCGCAGATGGGAGGACAATATTAAGATGGATCTCGCAGAGATAGGAATACAAAGTAGAAACTGGATGCAGTTAGCTAAGGATAGAAATCAGTGGAGAGCTTTTGTGAACGCGGCATTGAAACTCCGGGTTCCATAGATCAGTGAGTTGAGTTGAGTTTGAAACTTGGATTTGCTCAGCGATTTGTGTTTCTAGTATAAGTTACTTAAGATAAGAAAGGCTAGTAAGAACCAGTTAAAATTGTCCTGTGTATGTTTACGTACAAGTTGCAGATATTAGTTCTTTTTTTTTAAAAAAATCATCACTTGATTTCGAATATTTACTTCTGAGATGTACTTACGGAAGCCCAAACATGAAACTTGTGATAAATATTGTTGCAGGTGAGACAAGAAATCTGTTGTCTCGTCTTGTTCCTACAGCAGGTACACAACTACACGAGAGTCGAGACAAGAAGTATATTTGTAAAATCGAGGCGAGAAACTTTACGAGTCTCTTGGGCAACATTAGTTCACCAAAATCTTGGATTTAACCTGAAATCAAGAAAGCCGGGTTAAATGTGAACAAAGTTCTAGAACCGGTTCCAGACCTGGGTCCGAAAACCCGGTTCCAGAACCGTATCTTGGGAATCGGTTCCAGACCTGGATCCGAAGAATTGGTTCCAGACTTGGATCTGAAAAAAACGGTTCCGGAACCGGATCTTCTACAACCGGATCCGTTCAGAGCCGAGTCTGTGTTTCAGTCGGACGGATAAATATCGGGTAAATGTGAAGTCAGGTTTTGTGTTTAATCTTCTTGCCTTGTATAGTGCGAGATCTCGCTTCGTGATAATGCATCGAACGCATTAAAGTGATTCAGGTCCTAACTTTAAACTGTAGGTGTCCTTGTCTCATAGCTGACAAGGGATGTAAATACTAATCAATTAATCTTTCCGACAGTTAATAGATATAGAAATATGAAGCAAGGTGTTCAATAAGCACATATAATGCGGGCACTTTCAGATAAATGAACTTTTATTTGTAATGTTTTAAACAAGGGAGAACATTTTCATAAAATTAATTGAATTGAAATTTGAGTTGATCCTTCAAACGAGCATGAGGAACACCCAAGAATGGTTTGGAGAATTTTCAGATTTGTACAACTTATTCAAAGCTACTCCAAGCACCTTAGAATATGCTATCTGCTAATGACATCGTGCTGGTTAAGTGAGACCAAGACAGCACTGCAAGAGAAGTTAGATGTCTGGAGAGGAGCATTGGAGAGTAAAGGATTCAGGAATAGTAAAACTAAGACTGCATTGCCTCGTTACATGAATCTTGTAGCTGTCAGAAAAAACATCTTGAAACCTTACCATATTTCACCATGTAAACATATTCTTGAAAGGAACATACAGCATTTTTTTTCATCTTGCAAGGACTTGAACCATGTACAACTTTCTGGAACGTCTTGCATGCTACCTGCTATCGCTCTCCCGCTGACATCAATTAAAAACCAGTTTCTCCGCTTCCGAAACAACGGATTCTTTTGGGCAGGGAGGGGAAGTGCACCAAAATACACGTTTTTTTTTAATGAGGTGGTTCACTGTTTGTCCACTAGAATGTAGTGCTGCATGGGTGGAGATGCCTTTCTTGCTTTCAGGAAGTTGTAACATGTTAACAGTAAATAGAAAGATTCGGTTGCAAGGTTTGTTTTAGGACAGCTACAAGATTGATGTAAAATGGAAACGTGGCCTTAGACAGAATATTTACGTTGTACTTTTAAGGAAAATTGTAGTCGAGAATACAAGAATACGAGTGGATCAAGAAGTGGTAATGACGAGGAAATTCAAGTACTTGGGATGAAGTACTGCAGGAAAATGCAGGCATAAAAGATGTAAACAACAGAATTAGTAGCGGTTGCACAAAATGGAGAGAAGTGGCAAGGCTATTGTGTGACCGTACTGTACCAATACGCCTTAAAGGAAAGATTTACCAAACAATAGTGAGACCTGCCTTATTATACGGAGCGGAATGTTGGACAACGAAGAAGAGAGAGGAACAGAAGTTGCCTGTTGCTAAGATGAAGATGCTGCGGTGGATGTGTGGAGTGATGCGGAAGGACAAAATTAAGAATGAAGTGATCCGGAGGACAGTAAAGGTGAGACTAGTAGTAGAAAAACTGCAAGAAAGTAGACTGAGATGGTTTAGACATGTAAGAAGAAGAACTTTGAAATACGTAGCTCGCCGAGTAGATGTTATAGATGTGAGTCGGAAAAGAGGCTGAGGCCGTCCAAAGAAGAAGTGGAGAGATTGTATTAAGAACGATATGACGCAGTTTGGTGTCACAGCGGATATGACTCCAGAGACAGGTGGAGGACAGCGACTCGAAAAGCTGACCCCAACTAACTGGGAAAAAAAGGCTTAGAACAAGAAGAAGATTCAAAGCTACAAACACAATAACGAAACAAATTGACACGCCTAGTGATGTCATTTCCATGACCGAGTTCCAATGCATAAAATAAGGTATAACTAGGCAACAAAAGTATCGCCTAGTGGCGATCTAGTGTCGCCTAGTAAACAGTCATGTCGCCTAGTGAACAGTCATAGTGCGGGCAAATCGACGTAATCTTTAGAAAAATTTCAAGATTCAGTTAAGCTCTGTTTGCAATATTTAAACATTGAGAATATAGCCAAAGAAAAACTTACAGGCTTGACTACTGATGGTGAGAAGGCTTATGTACGCGAAATAATGGATTTTGGGTTGAGAAGAAAGAATATCTCGATAGGAATGGGATATGGTGCATTGTCCACCGAACGGATTTGGTTCTAACTGATTTGGAATCAATAATTTCAGAAATAAAATATTGGAAGAGTATGATCCTAGGCCTGCTATGGCAAAGCTGACTAGATTCAGTTTCGCTAAATTTATAAAGATGACTTCTTCACTAATAGAATCTATCGCTGTAATCTCAAAATAAAGTGTTAAGATAACGTTACTCAGCCTCTGCGATGCTAGTAAGATGACATCGGAGCTAGTGATGAGCGCAAGAATCCTGGTCTTGCACTTTCTGCAAGTCTTCCATGCAAGACCAAGACCAAGACCAGTAATCCCGATGCAAGACCAAGACCAAGACCAAGACCAAGACTCTTGCGCAAGAGTCTTGCACAAGTACCGGCTCAGTGATAGAGTTCAATTCTGGTGTATAGAGTCCCTGGTTCGATCCCAGCTTGCGCCATGTGAACTTTTTGGTGGACAAACTGTGTGCGTGCTTTTGGCCGGGGTTTTCCCGTTTCCTCCTACTTTTCATTCCACCATTTCATTCATTTCTCATCATCATCGTTTCCCTTAGCCTCGGTGCTTGAGTAAAACTTAGCGCATGTGACCGCAAATTTGATTTCATGGGCGGACGCTTATATGTTGAATAATTATCAATATAACTTTTAACCTCCTTAGATATATGGCAAATCGAGGATTGAGCGATATAACATCATACAACAAATAGTCCATATTCACAAGTGAGAGTGATTATATAGTTATTTTAAATAACTTGGACTTTGATGCCGTTATTTTGTATTTCTAATATAGGTCAAAAGTATTTATATAAATTGAGTTTACACGAAAGACATAGACAGTTGAGCCGTTTTCAGTTTTCAAATTATTCTAAAATACAGGTTGGGGCAAATAAAAGTGGCCCAGAGATCATAGTTCCAGGGTACAATGAAACACAGCAAAGGAAAGGAAATAGTTTGCTAACCTGCTTATAGCAGACGTTCAAAATGACCACCATTCATCTCTTGGCACTTTTGGGTCCTGGTCAGCAAGTTGCAGAAGGCAAATCGAAGCTGGGCAGTTGGAATTGCTTTAATCTCATCAGAAATTTTCTGCTGCAGCTCTTGAAGAGTATGAGGGTTGTTCCGATACACCTTAAACTTGAGATTTCATCACAAAAAGTAATCGTACACCGACGGATCAGGTGACCAGAGTGGCCAGCTAGGGCCGACAGCAGACTGACCTCTGCTGATAACTCTGTCACTAGTGAAGATTGTGTAAATGTAATCCATGGAGTAGTGATATGAGGTGGAAAATTTTCT